>NC_142199.1:13902105-14052500 GCF_026936395.1 Plectropomus leopardus
TAATAGAAAGAATATTACCAGACTTTAACTTTTCAATATCCAGGGTTCCCACACATTTTTACCAATGAATTTTCAAAACATTTCCAGAACTTTTCTATAATATTTTACCCTATTTCATGACTTTATTTGAAATATCTAGGCTATAATCATGCACTTCCCAGGATAAGCAAACTGTTAGTTCTTGCTATCTTTACTTGCAAGTTCCTGCCACAAACTAGCAGTATATATGTCCAATTAGACCAGACGGGCACAGACTGTACATAAGAAGCAGAACCAACCTGAGGCCGTAGAGAACGGTTCCGTCCGGATGCAGGCGAATCATGCGGTTTTTGACGGTGACTCCGTGGACGAAAGACTTCTTGTCATTGAGAAAGTAGGTGTCGGGGACCCAGAGCTGGTCGGCAACCCTGTTATCCAGGGTCAAGTTGAGGGGGATTCCTATGTAGGCTAGACGCTTGTCCCTCCAGTACTGTTGGAAATACATGGTCAACGTGTAGTCCTATGGAGATAAACAGGAAAAAAGACAATAAGAGTAGGTCACATCTGATAGATATTATTATTCTAAATACCTAAATTATACAGATAATTGCATTTCAAAAACAGCTGCAGAACAGCTCTGAAATATTAATTCTACCCATTCCCCAAAGTTAGTGCTCTTAACATTTCTATGACATGACACAGCATCCTACAAGCTGGATGGAGTGTGGTCCAACTGGTCCACACACTGCAGCCAAATTCTAAGAAGTGCCTTTGCCATCTGGAATACAGTAACCCATACAGTAATGTGCCATTGTGAAACAAGCGCGTGGGCAGGCTGACTCATGGAGCTGCAGCTTCGGTGGAAATTTTCATAGAAAATTTCACCTAATATATCAACAGTAGTGCATTCCCAGTGATTCACAAAGCCTAAGAGCTGAACTGTAAAGGCACAAGAGCTTTTAAAACATGTGTTGCCTTTCATTTCATTCAAAAAAAGGTCCACTCTTGAGATTTGTGATTTTGAGAACACAACATATTATTGTCAATTTTTTTAAATGCAGATTTGTTGTATGTTAAGCTACTGTTATTTTTCTCTCGATAGGCAACCCTAATGGAAATGCAAATAATGTTGTGCTATCCTCTGAGGTCATATCTAATTTGTTAGGCATTAGGCACATAGGCATTTCTCCATTCCCCATATGTAATCAAAAACACTGAATCTCAAAGGTTCAGTTGCAGTACATAAGAGATTTGGAGTTCTTTTACCACTAACTGTAACACAATCTTAGCTGGTTTGTTTAAATGGACGGAGTAACCTTTGAATGAAGAAATGCCATATTCCCTTGACTTCTTTACTTCTTTACTGAATCAGTTCACTTACTTAATGACTCTTTTTCATTATGCTTCTGTGCTACATTATGTATTGCATTAGCATTTTATCCCAAAACCTTATTTGTTGCTACAGTGGAACAAAAGTTACATAGACAAAGAAACTAATTTTATAATGACATGAGATATAAAATGAAACAGAAAAGGCAACAAAATACAATTCATCTGATCTTAAAGGCTCAAAGATCAATTATCTGTTAAACTATTAATCTTTAATTAGCCTGTGACTGTTTTCTCAGAATGAAATTTTTATCATGAACTGTTGAGCTCAAACTATATTTTACAAATGGGCTTCACAACTCAGTTAATTATTGGGTTTTTTTTAAACCACTTAAGTGTTTGCAAACATGTGAGATTTGGATAGTCTTTGTATGTGGCTGTGTAACAAACCCTTGCCATCTGGCATCTAAGCCAAATAAGCATTGGCAAGACGCACTTAAATCCAGCCATGAGGATACTATTAGTTCTGGGATGTCAAGCATTTTTAGGACGGTTGTGTAAGTTTAAATAAAATAGGACGGTAAGCAAGTACATGTTTCTGTTTTACCTTGATTCAAGTAGTATTTGACCGGAGCAGCAGCAGCAGCAGTGGAGATAGAGAACAGAGCCCCTCCCTCCCTCCTTCCACATCACATAATCCACTTACCCAAGCTAACAGTCTCTCTCCTCTATTTCTGTTTTTCTCTCAGTCTGTCTGCACCTCTCTCTCTCTCTCTCTCTCTCTCTCTCTCTCTCTCTCTCTCTCTCTCTCTCTCTCTCTCTCTCTCGGGGCAATGCCATGATCTCCCCTCCGCCCGCTGTGGTGTTGAAATGAAACCAGCCCGCACCAAGCTGGCACTGGCAAAGGCATGTCCATCGGTGCTGCAGATTTCAGGTTTGCACCAAATAAAAATGAAGATTAAAACGGCCACCGCAATAAGCACGGCTTCCCAAAAATCAGTGTTACGTAACTGAAATAGTTTTGTCTCAACACTGCGTTACTAAAGCTTAGAAAACACTTGAGGTTTTGCATTTGCATGAGATCACTAAAGAACAGAATGAAATAAAATTATGACTGCATGTTTATTTATACCTTTTTTTTGTTTATTAATACTTAAAACTCCATGAACCTGTTCTACATGACTGGTTAGCGCACAGAGATTTGAACAGGGAAGATCTTAGTCAGCACAGGATACAGATTGGTCCCTCAGCATGAGAAGGAAAGCTGATTGGAACTGAGCCATAAATGTATAGTGGTGGCACCATGGCCTGTTTGGTATCTGCAACCCCCCCAAAACAACAAAATCTGGTTGCCAAATGTTACCAGTCAGGAGAAATAAAGTAATATTCTAAAAAAAATTGTAGTACTGCTATAGTTTAACTCATTTATCAAGTAAAAAATACCAAACATTTTCTATTTCCAGCATCTCACGTGTAAAGATTTGCTGCTTTTCTGTCTTTTGTATCACTGTGAATTGCATATCAAATAAGAAATTTTAAGATGTCACCAAAGGCTGTGGGAACTTGCGACAGCCATTTTTCCACTGTCCTTTGGTGTTTTTAAAGTCTAAATGTTTAATCAATAGGACAAAAAATAATCAATGGCTTCATCAATAATGAAAATGATAAGTTGCAGCCCTAGGGGTATGTGTGGCCAACAGTGCCATTATTTAAAATCACATCTGTTATTTAACCCATCAATGATAAGTACACACACTTTAGGATAATCAGTGTGTTACAGTGTTGCATGTTAACATTTCAGTTAAAATATGATGAGAATTTATTAGAATTACCACAAAAGCAGTCAGAGTTAAGTAATTTGAAAATATGCAGCTACAGTTTGTACCATGTGGCATTATGGGAAATGTAAGGGCACACCACCAATTAAGCATATGAAGTTAGGTTTATTTGCCACACTGTGTACCAGTTAGCCTGTCAAAACAGTTATGTAAAGTCCTCTCTGTGCTGGAGGAGCTTTCTGAAATCTGAAAAAAAATAACCCTGCTGATGTCATCAGGGTTATCGCAGCCTTTAGGCTTAAATTTTGTAACAAAAATGGAAGAGTTGGCAATTTGTTAAACAGGGAGAGACTAATTTTAAGATGCTGTTTAGTTGCAATATGACCAGTGTAGGATCCAGTGTTTTTGACCCATACTAGGAACTAAAAGTCACAAGAAGATGCTTTGTTTCGTTTTTAAACTGGCTCTTGTGGGTCCTTCAATGTAATGAAGCTGACACACTAAATGACTCAAGTACCCTTTTAACTACTTTTTCTACTCAGCATGTGTAAACAGCTGTATGGTGTCCTCTGTGGCTCTGAAGCTTTTCAGAGTCTGACTAAAATGAACCCTGAGGATGATAAGTGCTTTGCAGGAAGAGATCTGAGGTTGAGATTTGGGGATAAGAATGGTCATTAGTAAAGACTGAGCTGAATTATGGGGAATGTAGGAGGCTCTTTTGAAGACTGATCATTCTAGTGACTAAAAATTGGTCTTATGACCAAAATAATTTGGTCTTTCTTGAACTTTTAGTAGTGCAGTCACAGACTGTATAACATAACTGACCCAGCAAATATGACGTCACCCACTGGTTTGAAGCCTCAAGTATTATGTTTGGTCTCAGAAGTGTATTTGGACAAAAGTGTGGCCTTTTTTTGTGGAATGAAAACACACTGAAATAGTGACAGCTACATCTATGCCTATTCTCTGAATCTTCGGTTTTTCCATGGTTACAGTAGCAAACCGACGTTGCGGCTGTTGTAGTTATTTTATCAACAGATGGCACCCGCCTTTCACTCAAAGCGGCCTCTTAGTTATGTGTGACTTTAAGCCTCAATAAAATGTAAACAGGTCAGGTATGAAAATGAATGTAAGATCTGTATTACTTTAACAGATATTTTTGCTTAAATAGTGCATATTGTCTTTTCCCAATTGTCATACTGTTCTGGTTGGAGCTGTAGGTGAAATATAATGAAGCTGCTGGAGGAGTCTAATGTATAAAAGACACTTAATAGGTTCTTGAAAGTGCCACAGTGCAGATGGGGTGAGAGGAAGGGAGGTCATTAAAGCCCCAAAGCTTTTTGAGGCCACAGGAGGGTAATTCTGCCATAATATAGCGGGGACTATTTTTTACAGCTTTGATGGATGCATACATTGTTCGTCAAAGTATTTGAATCTGTTGACCACTTGATAAAAACATCTTCTTCCTTAGAATAACGCGCCTCTGCAGGAGGCTGAGCGGCGATGGCATGCAGTTAAACGCTCCTCTATCCCTTCAAGTGATAAGAAAATAAATCCTTGTCAGTTTCCAGGATTTCATGACATAAGGGGCACTCAGTGTTATCAGTCATAGTCTCATTAAAGTGGTCAGCGTGGATTGATCACAGCATGTGGTAAAAATTAAATTTGCGGTAATAATGAGGACAGTAGACTTTCCCCTCTCCTCCATCACTGCTGGAACTTTACCCTCCATCAATCCCTCCAAGTGACTAATGTGTCCCTCACATCGCCGTGTTGTGACCCTTATCACATCGCCCCTCCTCCCTCTTCCCCCGCGAGCGGCATCACGCTTTGGGTATGCATTTCCATCTCCCGCCAGCATGTCAGCAGGTGGGCAGCGCAGCAGGCGGCTACAGTGCACCCGCCTCGTAACACATAAATGATTTAAATTAACCATGTAGCCTCTACAAAGACGTGGCCATGGAATCCTCATCAATATTGCATGGAGACAATCAAATTGAATTTCAGATGAGCGCAGCTTTGCAGCATACCTGCCCTGGAACTTGAAGGAGGTGGGCTCAGATTTTCTAGGACTATGGATTATGAATTATTGACATATCTCCTCCAACACACCAATTCCCAACACACGCAGCTTTACCACTGCTGTTTGCTTATTAGCGTGTGTTTTCAGCAGAGATAATGCCAGTGACCAGTGGAAATGATTTCCAAGCAAGCCTCAATTATTCAATTAACTCGACTGGATAATCACTTTCATTCAGGGTGTGTGAGAATTCAGATAAGCAGAGTTTTGGCTGTGAATTGACCCATATTCAATTTAATCTCCCCCTCTCTCTGCAGCGCTAGCATACTCGCTGCTACTTCGTGATACCACCAGTATCTAGGAAATATCCTGCTAACATTGTTTGTCACATGGCATATGCTCTCTGTCCCCGGCATATGCTGCGCCAAGCGCGTCATCATAGGCTGCGGCACAATGGGAGTGAATGGAAAAACGTGTGAATAAACTGAAATCATCATTACATCTGACACACAGCGAAGGCGCTCAGCTCAACAGCAACATGAAAAATAAATGACCCAAGTTTTCCCCAGCTAAACTTCACATCTCAGAGAGAAAAAACGGTGATATATGTAATCACTGTGTACTCCATATGAACCCACATTCAAGTAAAGCAATTTGATTCACTTCAATGTAATTTCGGATCCCTCCCTCGGGATGGCCCAGAGGCGGTATATCACCGCAGTGCGGGGGAATCCCTCAGTGACTTCCTCTCCCCTCCTCCTGCTGCTATAGAATGGTAAAAATAGCACTGTCCCTTATTGGGAGCAAACACAGGGAGGTGATTGAATTGGGCTTTTTCCCTCAGAATGATGGTGTCAGCCTTCGATATATAGGATCATTTCCTAACTGTCTTATATTTTATGATGTATTGCCTCATAACAAGTAACGGAGAAAGACAGGGAGCAAACAATAGTAAATGTACAAATAATCTCATACAAACAGAGTCCCTGTGAAGCTGCAGCACACACAACTGTACACAATCATTTTTTTATTTATTGGTGTCTAACACAAGATTTCTCTTGGTTTTGTTCTATGAACACAAAACAGCAAAGCAGAGCAGGTAACCTTAAAGAGCAATTCAGGTGCGTTTTTTCATGCTAATAAAAAAAGCATGTTTGCTGAATCTGATTTGTGCAAACAAGCCTGATAGCACAACAGATGTTTGAATGGTTTTCTGTTTTCCTCAGAGCTTTCGCAACTATCACAGTGTCAGCAGTTGCCTAGGTTTTTCCACTGTCTGCTTTTTCCATCACTAGAAATGGTAACTGCAAAGAACTTCCATTTATATTTTTGGTGAACAGAGTTGTCTTCCTTCATTTGTGGTTGCACAATGGTTGTTGCACTTCTTATGTCCAAAAAAGACACCAATGGTGTCATTTTCCTATGGCCATTTAAGCAAAAACAAAACTTGTCTATCTCCACTGTAAGTCTCTGAACTTACTTAACCTTAAGCAACTGCTATGTTTACTTGGCACCTTGTCAGATACTGCGTTTTTTTTTTTGTTTGTTTTTTTCAAAAATCTATTTTTCTTCTTCTTTGTTATTTTTTTTAATCGTTTTTTATTCCCGAAGGTGTAAAATAACCCAGTAATCAATCATATGTAGCAAGCATGATGCTCCTGAACATCTCTCTGACCACATTTTTTGCCATCTCCATACTCATAACTCTGTAGTAAAAGCATAAAATCAACCTAATATGGAAGGTTGGCTTTTTGGGGCCTTTTTCTTTTAAAGTGTTCCAATCAGCAACAAGCACAGGTGTAGTGTTCCTTCATTTTATTGCTACAGGGGTCCTTTTTCCCCCTCCTAAACCTCATATATCCTCCCTATCGATTACAGTCGTATCAGACTGTTGACTGATGACCTTTTTCAGTCGCCCCCATCATAAATCCAGTTCGTAGTTAACCTACCCCTTTTTATTTGCTACAACATAACGGCTGCTTGAGTGGCACTGAGAGAGGAAATGAGGCCGGCGCCTGTCAATTTTAGACTCCCCAGACCGAGACGCGCAGTGTCTTAAAGGTGTATGCAGCTCAGAGTAAGGCTATTATCATGACGGGGCCGTAGAGTTAGAATCTGTAGAACGGGACATTCCCCTCCTCAATCCAAGCTTGCTTTCGGCTGGTTGACACTGCAAACCACGACGTGCCCGCTCTGCTTACTCTAAATCTTAGTGATCATCACTTCATCCTACAGCGCACTCTCTCCTGAGGCCAATTACATTCCATCAGGCAGGAAGCCGGATGCCAGATAAAAGACATGGGGGTATATTAAGCCACACTCAGAGCGCGCAGAAAAGATTTGCTCTTTTTGCATAGCTGGAAGACCTATATAAGATAATTAGGGTGACAGAGTTTATGCATTGGCAATCTCTGATTCCAAGATTTCCTTAATGTAGTGTATGGATGCGGTTACTTTGGTGATTTGGCACAACCAGGGTCAGACTAGGTTGCTAATGAAGTCACCCTGATGTAATTTAGCAGAAATCTACACTGTAACAAATTGCTGTAAAAATACGGCTGGTAATATACTCTTTTTTCAAATACAGTAAAACACTGTACATCTTTATGCTATTTGGAGCCAAAAGTACACTGTAAGCTCACATTGTACTGTACAATATTGTAATGAGTAATATATTTTTGAAGTAGTATTATACACTGTAAAATACCTATAGGATGATGGCAACTACATGCCATTCAGCATAAATCTACTGTAACAAACTATAAAAAACAGTGCGGCCAACTTCTAACAGTAATATACAGCTTTTCCAAAATACAATAAAACACAAATCTTGATGCTTTTGGCAGCCAATATTACACTGAAAAACTCGAACTTCTACAGTAGAATACTGTAATAAGTTGAGGAGTAATATACTGTTGAAATACTTAATGGTGTTGACACTGCAAAATAACAGTCATTTACCGTAATTTCATAAGAAAATTTGTCACAGTGGCGCATGCATACAATTTAAATAATCTGTTAATAATCAAATCAATGGGCTTGATCAAAAAATAAACAAACCATGCAGCAGGAACATTTGGAGAAAGAGAGATGGAGAGATCTTTTCACCTCTCCATAATGACAGATTTTTTTTTTCCTTTTTGACACCCACACACAGCCGTGGGCGTACGGATGACTAGCTTGTTCAGCCTGTTACAAGAACTACATTCACAGAGCCGATATGACCATTCCCCTGTGCGAGGAGCGCTACCGTCATTGTTATTTAATTCCTCAAAATTATCATGACTTTCACGAGGCGCTGATAATGGGCCGGGATAAAGGCCTTAATAGCTCTTAGTGCAACAGAGAATCATGCCTGTTTGTCCATTTCTGTAAGAGGAGGTCGTGATAATGAAAACACACCTACACACACTGCCCTTATTATGCACTTAAACTTTCTTAATAGGAATATTTCAAAACATTTTAAATGCAGGCAAACACTATGCATTCATTTCCACCTCCAAACATTACATTAAACCAATTGTCCAATACCAAAAAAAAGCCTTTTATAAAGTCCCCTCACAGCACTGACAAGTGACACAGTTTTTGTGTGAGTGGTCCATTCCTTAGTGTAGTTTCTGAGCACTGCCTCAGCACACACATAATCTATTTTGCCTTGCTATGATCTTGTCCTAGTATGTGTTTCTCATCAGCGGAGGCCCCCGGCACACCACAAACAAACCTCCGAGGTAATTAGTGCGCCTTTCTCAGACGTTTTAGCATCTGCTAGTGCAGGAGCTCGCGCCCCGCGAAGGCGTCGGAGTGGCTGACTTGGTCGACCTGCCCTGCCAGGTGGATTCTTGGACGAGCCAGATGCCATGTTCACTTGCCGTCTTGCCAGCTCACGGGTTATTTCGATCAGCTCTCACCTCCTCGCTCTGCCTCTTTCCTTCCCCTGGAGTTCTTACATCTTCAAGCCCTCGCTCTCTCTCCTCTTTCTGTTTCGCTCAGTGACTCAATAAATCTTTAGATCTTCTATTCTCCAGGAAAACTACAGATTGCCTGAGTGTTATGCCCAGTAAAATTCCCAAGGCTAAGAGCGCTGATTCTGGCATGGGTTGATGAATTGAAGTCCCACTGCACATCATATAAAACTAGAGTGGAAATATGTACAGTATAGGAGTCAGGAGAATGTATAGTGTGAGGCAGCAAATTTTGTACATATTTAAAGTAAGATTTAGGGACTGTACACAAATTATTGGAATGACTCACTTTTCATTTCGAGCACTCGGTGGGCAGCCATCTGCCTACTTCTGCATATGTCAAAGAAGTTGAATTAGAGATGAAAAGTTTGAGAATTAAAAAAGGGGGGGGGGGCTGTAAGGCAAATTCATGTTCAATGTTTAATACGCCCTCTGTCCAAGCTCTATGTTTATGTCATCTGTATTTTTGCACATTTTCTGAAAGCTTATGGATATGCATGAAACAGAGCAGTACGATGGGAAATCATGGGGGCAGTGTAGCCAATAGTTCAAGCAAGACACAACCATAAGATATATTATGATCTATATGATCTTTAGATCTATATGATGTTACTTTGCCTTGTTGAAGGGACAAACAGTTACTTGAAAGAACAGCTGGCAGGCGATTGGATAGGAATTGAATCTAAGACATACAGTAGCAAAATTAAAAGTTGAGGTCTGTGTGAGACCGATTTGTTCCTGCATCTAGTGGATGTATCTATACCATATAAAGGACACATGGAAATATGCGGTCAGTGATAGTTACAATGCTTGAAATGGACATACTGTACATGAAGGGGGTCTATATGAGTCTCAAAGAAATGAGCTGACAAAACTACTGTAGCTCACTTTAGGGCCAGGGGATATGGAGAAAATCAAATACCATATTTTTGAACAAATACCCCAATATCGATATTGGGACCACATCTTGGGGTTGACTATTGATTTATCATATTATTTACACAATGATGTTTTTTATAAACAATCATCAGTCATGTAGATAAATGACAAAGCAGGTAAAGGACGATTCAAAACAGCTCAAACATGCTGGTGAGTTCAGAAAATTACATCAATTTACAGCCTTTAAAACCAGGAAAAGATAACACTTACAATATTACGATATCCAAATCTAGTATTATATCTAGCCTCATATCACAATATTAAACTCCTGAGTGAACTGTCAGCAGTGGAATTGCATTATTGGTAATATAGGTGCCATGTGTGGTTTTGAGAAGGAGAGGGAATGTGTGGAATATAAAAATTGACATATTAGTGGAAATTTATAGAGAGTAATTTAGCATACTTACATACATTGGAAGATCTGATTTACTCCACTGTCCCTTTAAAACAAGCTTAAGTACGGCTTGGCTATATAATGACTTTCCTTTTGTCAGTATGGTGTCTTGCTGAGAGGAATCTAATAGCACATGTTAATGGCATCTTAATAGCCCAATCTTTAATAACTGTTCTCACTGGGGGGTCCTATTCTCGAGCCCAGTCTGGAGTACTAAAGGTGTCCATACTTTTACCAACATTTATAATGAGAACAGGCTCTGCAACTTTAATGACTTCCGAATTACCAAGCTCATCCTTTTTTTCTGCATCTCCAACTGCGATTGTCCATAAAAGCATACCAAGAGCAATGGAATACTCTCCTCATCACCCATCCCTCGCACTTCATTTTGGACAACAAAGGGCGAAAACGAGGCCGGGTTTCTTAACTATATTCACTCTTCCGGATTCCCTCCAATGAAGCTCTCTTCATTATACATGTATGGACGAAGGAGCTGAAGCACTACATTGAAGAGGATCCACTTGACTGGGAGAAGACATTGTCCTTGATTGTTCTTGCTTCTAAAAGCAGATCATCAGCAGATTCATTTCAACTATATCCATCGGACTTACCTCCGAGGGATGGGTTATCTTGTGAAACGGTTTTCATCTCCAGTCATCTGGCACCTTATGCTCAGATGGATTTACAGGTACTTGCATGCATGCATAAGTACCTACCATCTCCTTATTAAAAGAGCTCTAAGACATAAAAGGCTGCAACTAGGGATTATTTTTATATAAAATAGAGAACAGATGAATCTGTTGAACACTTTATCATTCGATTAGTTGTTTGGTCTATAACATGTCAAAAAATGGTGAAAAATCAATCAGTGTTTCTCAAAAATCAAAAAGACATCCTCAAATGTCTTGTTTTGTCCACAACCCCAACATTTTCAGTTTACTGCCATAGAAGAAGACAAGAAAATATTTACATTTAAGAAGATGTAATCAGAGAATTTTGACTTCTTTTTTTAAAAAAATTACTCAAACTGAATAATTGATTATCAAATTAGTTGGTGCCTGATGTAATACTTGACAAAAAAGCAATTAATTGACTGATTGTTGCAGCTCGAAAATGATGTTTACAGCGCATCTATGATCCCAAAATTGTCTAAACAAGGCTCTCAACATAGAGGTGCTTGAGCCAGCAGCTAGTGGCTAACAGTGCTAGAAGCTAACAGTGCTAGTAGCTAATCGTGCTAACTTCGCGAACAGTGTTCAAATTTTTGCTTTTAGTTTTTTTTGTTCTGCATTGTATTGTTGGTTATTTTATTGTGTTTTCTTTGTAAAAACGAAAGAATAATAGAAACATTGTTCCTATAAGCTAGTTTACAGTTTGGAGGAGAAAGCTCTGATACAAAGACATAATTGTTGGCAATTATTTGGTACTATTTTTTCATGCATAGGACAGCTAAATTCTACATTTGATGTGAAAAATAATCCCCTTTTTTGACCTCCCCTCCCCTGTGATAATTTGAGAACACTCCCTAATTTTGCCATTGACACCTTTGATCTACATTGACTATGCATCTGAGAACAGGTTTATTTCCAACCCATTACAAGGATCAATCACTCTTCTCTCTTCGACAGACTTACACATTCACATGCATGAAAGCACACGTGCTACCATGAAAAAGTACCTGTGAGGACATTCTATTGACTCATTTACTACCTCTTTACCTCAACCTTCACCCCTGCATTCAATGCCAAACCTGAGCCCTTTGCACTGATATATCTGCAACTTTATGTTCTTTGATCTTGACGTAGTACCTCTCTACCTCCATGAAAACGATGCGTGTGTTTTATCATAATATGTGGCACAATTCTGTTTTTCTCTTTGTATGAGGACGTAACATGAAGCCTAAAATTTATCATTTTGCAAATCTGTGCTCGGCACAGAGCATGCTGAGAAGGATCCAGGTCTAATTTCAGCATAGCAAGCACTACTTGTCAACTTTTGAAACTAGTTTCTCAATTATGCCTGTAGGACATTCCACTAGACTGGTGAAGTGGATTTAGCAACTGCTTTTTTTAAGTTTTATTGAAATTAATGCAGAATGTAGCCTTAGAAAAGAAAGAAATAGAGACAGCAGCATTTATCAGGGCTGTGCTGTTGCACCATGGATAAACCATGGCACTCTCACTGTCAGGACAAAAGCACTCGTTATCCATTTCCCGCTAGAGAAGTCCCCCATTCTAAAGCCGCAGACGGTGCCGGCATCGGATGAAAAGCATCTACCAAATGTCAAACGCGTGTGCGAAAATAACAAACAGCTTGACCAGTCTTGTTTTGGCTTCAACACTGGATCACAGCCAGGAATTGTTCATGTGCCAGGCGCAGATGCACAGATGCACATGTACAGTCCCTCAGTGCAATTGTAGCAATGAGAAATACACCTAATTAATTATCAATTTACGTGTGATCTCAGCCGTCTGATTCCCTGTCTTTTTTGTGCTCTGTGGACAATGGCTGACTTGCTAGGTCGTGTTAGCTGTTGGCATATAAAGCTTATAGCAGGGATCATAAAGGTTTAGCTAAAATAATAGGATTTATTGCAAAATATATTATATTATTCCACATGTGGAGGATTTTGCACTACAGTCTCTTTCTTTTGGTATATTGTATGGGTTTTATTTGGCTTTGTTATTACTATTATTTTAATGAATTTATTTTCTCGTCCCATAGTAATGTAACACTGGGAAAGTCTAGAAATTACATTCATTTCTAATAACTTGTAAGTGCAAATATGTTTTGAGAGAAACATAATGCCACCTAAATATTGATTTATTTATTTTTTTAACAAACATATTGAAGAAATGTTTCTGCAAAATGTTGACAACATATCTAATATGAAGGACAAGAACACAATGAAATTGTGTTTGATGTTTTTGAAAAAGCTCATGAGTTGGGTTAAATCTACAGTAACTTATTAGATACATTTTTTGGAGTTACCCGGCCAAAATTGCAGAACCACATAGGCTCCAAAACATAAAACACAGACTAATGATGAATTAGATTAAATTTAAAGATCAATGTTTAAAAAGCAAAAGATTAGAAGGCTAAACCAAGACTGATACAATAATAACAATTAACATACCATTAAATTCACCAGAATAAATGTCCAGCGATGCAAAGTCTAGGCCTTCAAATTTGCTTGTTTTTTGGTTAAAACCCCAAAAATCATCAATTTACCGTCATATACAGCATGTTGGGCTGGGCCATATGAAAAAATCAAATATCACGTTATTTTTTACCAAATAGCTCGAAATTGATATTGCATGTATTGTTGGGTTGACTATTGGTGCATTCACAAAATACTTTTACAATGAGATTGTAGAGAGAATGAGATAAATAATCATCAGTAATGTGAATATCATGACTAAGTGAGTAAAGGCAAAATTACGAACAGTCAGAACAGTCCAACCTCATTGCCAGAGCAAATGTTGGCATTGTACATTTCTGCAAAACCAGGATACATTAAATTTGTATGTTATTATGTCGCGGATACATTCAAACTTCAAATATCCAGTTTTGTTGAGATAATCTCAGGTGGGAAAACAGCGGGTCAGTGAAACACAACCAATTTTGTTGTTTCTTGGTCTTGAACAGTGATCTGCAGTTTCGCAGGTGTTTTGCTAAGTGCCACGCAATCAGCCATCCTCTCCTTCATGAACTGACTTTATTTACTTAAAGTTACTTCAGTTATTTTAGAAATATATGGTAAAATATGACAAGTTGATCTTACTTAAAATGATCATAGAAACCAATTGCCTTGAAAAGGTAAACTAAATAACTATTAATCATAATTTATGTTTACTTTATATCTAATTTACTTTACTTAGCCTAAAAATTAAGCTGTATTTACTCAATTTTTTTGAAGTTGTTGCAACTTAAAAATGATAAGTGAAATGAACTTGTTCTTTCTATGTGTTAGTAACTTAAATAAACCGTTAGTCTGACCTAACTTGATCATGACAAAGGATTTCGCCAATAATGATGTGAGGATATCTGTAAGTTCTGTTGTATTAACATGTTAAAAATATACAAATATGACTGACTAGTTGCAGATCTGTAGTATGCAGATATATAGTACATACAGTACATACATGGTTTACTGAAGTTTTTAAAACTTAGAGATTGAATTAATTAAACTTGTCATTTTTAAGTTGCAACAGCTTCAAAACATTATGTAAATATAACTAAATTTTACATAAACCTTTAAGTTAGATATAAAGTAAGCATGAATTAAAACCATTAATTTACTTACACTTTTCAAGGCGATTGGTTTCTTAAATTTTTTAAGTAAAATCAACATGTCAGATTTTGCAGTGTATGAAACATACAAATGTAACATATTTGTGGTTTGCAGAAATGTATAATACTAATATTTTCTTCCGGAGAATGGGCTGCACAGTCTGGTAAGTTTAGAAAATTACATCACTTTACTATAATTAAACTTTTAATACCAGGAAGAGACAACACATGAGATAACATGATATCCAAAATCTAAGACAATATCTCGTCACATATTGCAATGTCAATGAAATAATAATATATTGCCCAGCTCTACATATAAGACAGAAAACAGCAAAGTCTCACAGTTGAGTTAGTGATGTTTGGTGTTTTTGCTATGTGAATAATATATGAGGAGCAATTATATTTCCCACAAACCATTTTTGGCAAAGCAAACTAGTATATTAATGTAATTATTCTGACATGCTTTGGGGGTGTTGTTACACTGTCAAAGGACAGGGAGTTCTGGTTTTAACCCGAGCTCTGGAAGGAGGCTGTAAAGTGAAAGCCAGAAGTCACCTGATGAAACTATTGAGTCATTGCCATTGATCGCCTGCCCACACACACATACACACACCTCCCACCAGATAAATAATGATTATTTTCTAATACAGTGCAGTAAAAAAGCTCGCCTTTTTCCCTCTTTAGTAGATCTGGTCAATAAGTAGCCGAAATTGTGAAGTGTGAAATGATGTTCTGTTCTGTACACTGTGATGGCTGATCTGGACTGCTTATGACCGCAGTGCTTTTGTGACTGTATTGTTGTAAAAGCACATGGGCCCACCAGCCATCATCTCTAATAAAAGTCATAACAGTAACACCTACACAGGCAATGGCCCATGAAACGTGTCAGCAGAAGTGTTGATCTGGAATCAGAGATTGTGGCTTGTGGGTTTCAGAGCCTGGATCCAAAGCAGTTACCAACAATTGGTCTTAAAAATCCTGTTTTTCTGCAGAAGAACTGTTGCAAATGGGGCGAGACGGCGTCGCGCATTTTCAATGCAATGTGGGTCAACGCCGGCTGATATTTTAAGATACAATAGCCTGAAGTTCCTGCATGTGGGGACACGTGTCAACACGGGCCAAACTGCATCCAGCTCACAAATTAGCAAATCCAATCAGAGCTCCCTGATAGCTCTCTGCTCGGGGGGCCTCATGGGAGGACTCTCGTGCAACACCGTGGCTCGGGAGGTTAACAAGCACAGGCTGAGATAAAAACATTTAAACTGAGAGTGATGTTGAACATCACCAGTGCATTTTTTTCTCACTCCTGCATTGTATGTGGACTGTATCGATTGCACTGTTGCAGCACTAATCTATCCTCTAAGTGAGCTACCGTCTCAGCATTGTTGGAAGCATGTTTGTTTTTTACACCCCAGGCTGTGCATGTAAGGTAACGCTGAGATAAAGATGTTGGCTTACAGGAAATCAAGCCCATCAATCTCAGCATCACATAATAGCTCTGAGAGGAAAAAAATAGATTTACATCAGCACTTGCAATGTTGTGTGAGTGCCCATGTACAGAGGCTTGACTGTATGTATTATGCGGTCGAGTAAACCCAGAGAAAACAGTGGTCATGTGTGGATGCACTCACCATGTTGACTTCTGACACCATGTCTATGCTGGCCACGTCTATGCTCATCCCGACTGCAACAGGGGCCCCTGGAAGAGGTTAAACAGCAGATTATGCATATAGGCCTACACCTCTGCACCTGACCACAACAGTGAGGATGGCGCCAAAAATAAAGCTGCCTACGGCGTGATGGGAGATTTGATGGAGGTAAATAACAGGGCACATACCTCCAAAGTCCGGCCTCAGTCGGATATCATACCCCTTCAGTAGTTTATCCACCGTCTCCTTCACGAAAGACATGTTGCCCGGTTCATTGACGCTGGAAAGGACAGCAGAGAGAAGAGAAGGAAACATCACCTTGACTCCTGTGTCAAGCAATAACCTTGACTCCACAGTATGACAAAAGCACTCACCTTTTCGCGCAACACACAATCGAACCGACAACCAGTGCGGACAAGACGCGAAATTGGCGGACCTTGTGCAAAGCAAACATCACCCCTTTTTCCTATTTTTGTTCTGTTTTTTTCCCCCGTTGTTTACAGCAGCAGCAACAGTCGAGACGGTTCCGGACGCGAATCAGAGTAAATCCATTGATTGCCCGAGAGGAGAAAGTCGGCTGAGAAAAAGAGGGGGGTAAAAGTCAGCAGCTCGCAGTGGATGGAGTCAGATATGAAATATGGGCAGACATCGCCTCCCCGGCGTGAACACTGGCTCCGCTTTTCTTTGCCGTGTCTGACTGTGCAAGAAGGAGAAGAGGCTCTTACATTCAGGAGCTGAAGCGCATATTGATGAGGAGGGTGCACAGGGATGCTGCTGCTGGTGGCGGTGAAGGCACTCGGCTTGTTCAAATGAGAGACGAAGCCCAACACTTACACACTGTAAAAAATACCCACCAGTAGCTGCAGTGGAGTCTGTTCATTTAGGGTTTTTTTTTTGTTTTGTTTTTTTTGTGTTTTTTGACACGTGTGCAGTAAAGTATACCAACGGGCAAAGCTCAATTTCCTTTTTCTTATGCAAATGCACGTATTTCCAATTTATAAACTGTTCGTAATCTTTTAAAATTATTTTTACATCATCTGTCTAATTTAAGCAATCTAAATTGGTAGGATTAAAGGGGCACTCAAAAAATTTGGTAATGCACTTTTATTAAGTATTTGGTTTCACAAGATTCAGATTAAAAAAGGAATGATGAAAATCAAAACAACAGAGGCCAAAATATGTTGACGTTTATCCCCTATAGTAGCGCCGAAAGCACTGAATCCTACATTTCCCATAATGCAACTTACTAGCATCTTTTCATTCAACTTTCACTGAATCAAAAATTTTTAACACAGGTGTTTTCAGTGAAAAATATGCTTTGTTTTTATAATTTTTATTACTGTTATTATTGTTGTTGTTGTTGTTGTTGTTGTTAAAACAGCCAAGTCCTAAACAAGTCCTCTGTGATGTAGTATAAATGATGTAAACTGGTGGGTTGTGGGTACTTCAAGGGTCGCTCAGCGATTTAGCACTGAACTTTTATTAAGCTGTAGAACTCATAAGAGACAGGTTTAAAGAAGAATGGTCAAAATCAAACCAAAAGAGGGCAAGATTTTCTAACTTTTAGCCCCTACAGTAAGCCTCAATCTCCAAAAACCCAGGATCCTACAATTCCCATAATACAACACAGTGAAATCTTTTCATTCATCTCTCCCAAGTGGTAAATGCCCATGTCTTTCTAACTTAAATTTGTAACATAGACTTTGTTCGCTAAAAATTTGAAGTCAAACCCAATTCAAGACAACCCTGATGACATCACCAGTAAGCCTCAAGCTCCAAAAACACTGAATCCTACAATTCCCATAATGCAACTCAGAAGTACCTCTTTATTCAGCTCTCCCTGAATGGTATGCTAAATGATCATATTTTTTTTAACTTAAATGTGTAACACCACTTTTTTAGCTAAAAATTTTTAATTCTAATTGTAGACAACGAAGACATCACCAGGGTTATTTTCGGAGACTTTAAAAGACAAAGAGAATGACAGAACTGTTTTCACAGGCTGAGTCTCTTCTTTCTCTCCTAAAACCACTGCAGTACTCCTTGTTTTTTTCTCATCGTCTCATTTCACTTCAATCTAGGACACAAATTCATATTTCAAGATTGTATTCTATTTTTATTTAAGTCCATAATTAGGTCTCTTCCACTTTGCTTTATTATTTTTTTATGGCCAGAAAATCACTGAAACAGGCAAATATGAATAAGAATAGAGTTTAGTCATTTTATTTTTCCTCACAAAAATAAGACTCAATATATCACCAAATTGCCTTGTTAAGATGGACATTTTTTACAGTGCTTCTCACTCCATCTGCGCCAATCCCCTTCCCCTATGTTTCCTATAAAAATGGCGGGACCCGAACAATATCGAAGAGGGACAGGCTGCATTTATCAATCTGTGAATCGATGCTTGTGATTGATAAGGCTGTTAATTGCCTACAATGGGCTCTTTTCCTTATCTAAAATGTAGGGCACTATGGTACTGTAGTTTACTCACGTTAAGAAATATTGGAGTCGCCACACATTCCGTGGATAATTAGGACCGCGTGCGTGTGCGCGCGCACCACACACAGTCGGAGAACCTCATTAATAAATCATGTGTGTGTGTTTGTGTTGTTATGACATTTCCTACCTCGTGTCATAGATGGCGAACAACTTCTTGTTTCCGTCAACAGCATTCCTGGAAGAAAAGGGTGATGACATCAGTAATGATAAATTAGCTTTGAGCCAATGAAAACATTAATGGTTTCTATCACAACCTGTAATATAAACAAAGACCTGTTATCCAGAAAGATGAGCTTGAATTTAAGTTTATTAACATTCATGCTCACAGAAAACAACTGAATAAATGCAAATTTTACAATAAAAGATGTAGATCCATATCTATGGCCTATATGAAAATTACTTCATAAAAAAAGATAGAGAGAGAGAATCATAGGATGCTGGGGCAAGTCGCAGCAGCTATGTTAGGATTTAGGACGTTTCTCAGATTTTAGGACATTTCTAGGAATTTAGGACATTAAGGGCTTAGTTTGGACCTCTGTTGAGGGGTGTTGGGTATCCACTGGCACTTTTTTGACAAACAAGCTCTATTTTCATACTTTTTATGCACTCTGACACCCCAGTAAAAAAAAAAAAAAGTAGTAAAACAGTTTCCACTGTGAATCACTTTATTTTTATTGTGAATTAGAAAATGGTTGGAGGGGCCACCCAGCATCTTAATGGGAGCCAGATTTGGCCCACAAGCCATAAGTTGATTATCACTGTCATACTTTTTTTGTACAACCATGCATACAATTAAAAGGCCATTAAAACAGCAGTATACAACACCACAGCCTTATACAGCAGAAACTTTAGGTGTCTAGCTTTTGTTTTATTCAGAAATATTTCGTTTTATTGTAAAATCCCATATGACTTTTAATTTACATTTCATGAGTTAATTTACCCTAAATGAATATTTGTTGTTGTTTTTAGCCTTCCTGATATATTGTGTGTGCTGATTGATCTGTGTGGTCTGTATTCTTCTGCTTCTACCAAGGTTTGTAGCCTGCAGTAAAGCAGGAATATAAAACAGTTGGATGCCTGCAGGGCAAATATTGAAAGGCAGTCGATTTCCTGTGGGAGAGCCCCTCACCCCCACTTTCTCATCTGCACAAACACACACGCGCGCGCGCGCCTCTCCATCTTTCCCCCCTCTTCGCTCACACACTTGTCCAGCCGGTCATCATCACGCTGCGGGAGCTGTCCGCGGTGCTGAAATCAGCCTCCTGAGGGGACACACTGCTGCCCCTCACATTTCCCGGCTGCAGCTCTCCGTCCACAGACCGCACCTCCAGACGGATTAAGGAAAGTGGAGGGAGGTTAAATATGAGGCACTAATTACCGTCTACGAAACATGGAGCTCGGCTACCCTCTTATGGCAACCGTCAGGATGATAACCACTTAGGTTTGAGACTTTATTGAGGAGGACATGAATGGGGAACGGGTGTTTTGACGGCACCTAGTAATAAATTCACAATTATAAAAAAGTCAAAATTAACGAAAATAGTGAGTTGATTAAGCCAGATTAAAGCAGTTTGTTGTTGGTTTTGTGTTATCACACTCAGGACAAGTTTGGTTTCCTCCGTGACATCTTACGGACTCTTTTCAAACAACCCTTTAAAAGTTGGCTCAAAGTAATTAATAAACAGTCTGTTATGTGGTTTGCTAAAAAAAAAAAAAAAAAAAAAAAAAATTATAACAATTGAATATTTCAGATAGTTAGCTTAAAGTAATGTTTTGTAAGCTAGAAGTAATTTTAGCCACATAGCCTAGTTCTTTAAAAAATATCCTAATGAAAACAAAGGTTTAGCTAGCTTAAAGAAATTAATATACACTGTAAGTAAGTAGCTAAAAGTATAATGAATAAACAGTTGAAATGGCTAAAAGTGAAACAAGTTTTACAATTGCTAAAAGTAATAAACATTTAAAATGGTAAGCTAAAAGTAATAGGCAAATGGTTGAAATTGGCTAGTTAGCATAGCTGACAGTTGGCTAATTGATACATTTTTTAAAATGTCTAAGCTAAATTATGGATAAATACGTCAATAGTTGAAATGGATAGCTTAACTAATGGATAAACAGTGGAAACGTAATGGAAATTTGTTTTTAAATAGTTAGCTAAAGTAATATTAATTTAATAGTTAGCCTAGCTAAAAGTAGGGACAAAAACGAATTAAATTGTTAGCTAAAAGTAATGGGAAGTTTAAATAGTTAGCTAGTTATATATGAACTGTTTAAAACAGTGAGCTAAAAATAATGATGAAGACAGTTTAAATGAGAATCTAAAAAAGACAAATTGTTAAATGGCTGAAATGGCGAAGCTATTTTAAAAAATGAAACGGCTGGAAACTATTGATAATTGGTCAAAAAGTAAGCTTAACTCATGGATAATAGTTAAAATTCAAAGTAGCAGATAATGTATTGAAATAGCCAATGACATTTACCTCTTTGATACACGGTTAAAATGACTTAGATGAAATTATTGGACTTTTGAAAAAGTCAGTAAAAGTCATAAAATATGTTTAAATATAGCCTAACTAAACCTCGTGGATATAATGTCCTGCTTCTGCCAGTCCAAATGCAATTGACCACACAGACTTAAACATTAGTGCATTTGTGTTATAACTCCGTACTGTATTTTGATATATTGTTTTTTCTCTTAATGTTGTTGTTGATGTCCATCGGTATATACAGCTTTGTTTAGATGCTGTTGTTGAATAAAATGTGTGCTTTTGCAATACTGTTTGATTATGGTCATGCCAGCAGATATTATTTGAACTGAAAGATATTGATATGTCTCGCATGTAGAGCATTACATTTACATTGTAAAAGAAGTGGTTGCGGTCATGTGACAGTGGTGACAAACGGGTTAAAAAGCACTGGTAGCATCTGCCACTTAAATTACCTTAGTTGCATATAAAGTAAGCGTCGTTTGTGGGACAAGGGTCTGAAACCCCGCACCTTATTTTGTTAACGTCCCCCCACCCCGATCCAGCGCGCCTCCTCCTCCCAGCCCACCAATGGGCAGCACCTATTACCAAATTATTATCCTCTGTTGCAGCACTTCAGTCTCTCGCACCGGCAATAGGCGTTCTCGCAAAAGAGACGGAAAAAAATGTGGAGTGAATCCAGTCTGCTTCTGCGAGGCTGGCGGATCAGAGCGAAGAGGCAGCCCGTGTGATGCTGGCGCCGCCGCCGCCGCCGCCGCTGCTGCTGCTGCTGCAACACCTCTGGAGGCGATGCAGGAGACGCGGTGCAGCAGGCACTAAAGAAGGAAGGCGGTGTAGCCTATAGGAGGAGAAGACCAGACAGACTACTACAACACCGCCTGATGGGGAAGCGCTGACTGAGAGAGAGAGAGAAGAAAGAGAGAGAGGAGAGAGAGAAACAGCGCATGGTGGAGAAGAAGGAGTGGAGACAACCGAAGAGCACGGGGATTAGGTGGTTGAACCCGTGATCGCCCAGTTTCAGCACCGCCGACGGAGACCCCAAGCATCCAGTCGCTGTTTTTTGGGGAAGAAAAGCCCCAAAAATAAACCATGGTGGTGACGGATCTGCAATCAGGTAGCCCCCCCTTTTCCCTCTGGGTTTTTATAATTAGACATAGCATGGTGAATAGGACTGAGAATGAGACTGATGTTTTTGGTGATGGGGAAAAGGTGATTGTGGAGGAGAGGGGAAGGGGAAGGGGGGTTGGCCCGTATGAATTGTAATGCGCTTGAATCAAACGCAGTGGGAGATTTACACAATGGGGAAAACACTGCAGAAAACAATGCCCCTATTAGATGTATTTCTCTGATCCCACATCAGCATTCATAGCATGTGTGATGTTTGGATGTTTAAGAGTTGCAGCCTCATTGAGCAGATTGTCCCGCCGCTTGATTTACTGATTCCTGTAATGGTCTGCCTCTGTATGCAGCGGGGTGAAGAGTTTCTTTGTGTGAGTTGGGCTGCCCTGTTAGGATTGCTAGACCATTATTTATGCAGTGGCTATGATATTTGGTGTTTTTCTGATGCAATTTTGTTCTTTTTTTCCGTCTGTGGATGTGTGTTACAGCTCTAAACAACAAAGTGAGCAGGATTTCAGTCATGGCGAGGCTCGTGCTTTCCCTCCTGCTCCTGTGTGGATGCCAAAATAGGTAAACCAAGAGATAAAAAGCAACTTAAAGTGTATTAATTATGAGAGCAAAATGTTTTTGCTCTCATAATTAATTTTTTTTTGCTTGATGACATTCAAGTGTAAGTTTAATTTTCAGTTGCAATCACAAATTCGTATTGCTCCAATTCTATTCATACATATGTGTTTGCTGAGGATTCCTGCTAGCTCTGCCCTCTTCTCTTGATCGCATATCCCATCTGCACTCTGCTACATCACTGCTTAAGTGGCTGTCCTGCACTCAAGGAAAGTGAACAAGATCTTTGGGCGATGCTGTCAGTAAATCACTGGAATAGTCCACTCTCATCTGAGTAGATCAATGGCTTTTAGATCATATGTTCAAACCTAGCTTCCTGTGCATGAACACAGTGTTCTTCGTTTAAAAAAAAAAAAAAGGAGTCATTTTCCTCATTTCCCAGCTACAGAGACTGTGCTCATCCAGACATAATGCCTCGCTTCTTGCCATATTTAGCGAGGGGAACTCATTTGTTTATATTTGGATCACATGTCAAAGCCTTAATTATCTCTACTGGTAGTTGTAAGCAGTGCTTATGTTCAATAATTAATCACAACAAGGCTGTCCTTAATACGGCGAGCTAATTAATCACAATAACCATGTCACATTTGACGTCCTGCAGTTTAACCAACGCCGGGATGTTGTGAGTGTCTTTACTCGTGTTCCCTTGTCTCCTCTCCCAGTTTGTGCCAGTCCACGGAGGCTCAGAAGGAGGCGGCCGCCAATGACAACAGCACAGTTTTCACCCGGATCCTGGACGGGCTCCTGCATGGTTATGACAACAGGCTTCGGCCAGGACTTGGAGGTTTGTTGGGGATCTTATTTCTCATTCTAGCACCTTGAGTCTTGATTCTAATATCATAATGCCAAAGTGGAGCCCCTGGGCATGCTAACCTAACCCGCTAACCTGGACTCTGCTGTGGGAGGCCCCATTTCTTGCTGTGATTTCATGCACTGATTCATGGGAAATTGCTGGAAGACTGGCAGATTCATGGGTAGAAAATGTGTGAGCAGATGTGAAATTCTGCCTCCGTGTCAGCTGAGGTGAAAACACGTTTCAGATGCTGTTGTTGTTTTTGTCTGAGGACCATGAATGCATGTCGTCTTTTCTTGTACACCTGGTAAATTGGATCTTTCTGTGTTCTGTTTTGGACTGTCCAGACAAAACAACATTTAAAGACATCCCCTTGGACATTTTTCTAGATTTTCTGACATGTAGACTAAGTGATTAATTGCCGAATAGTAAAAAAAAAAAAAAGAAAGACAAAAAATCCCTTTAAACTTATGTAGCTTAATGTAAAGTTTTGCTGTTTTATCATTGTAAATTGAATCTCTTTCTGGTTTGGACTGTTGTTCAGACAAAACAACATTTAAAAACATTACGTTGGATATTTGTCTCTATTTTCTGACATATATACTACACATATATCCCTTCTTGTACACCACTGGCAGGGAGAGTAAATCAATCAAGCCACTGAATTCAGTGGTGTTTTATTCACGCTCTTCACCCTGGCAACAGGAGATAACCTTGAGAGCCGACAAACTGCCATTCAAAGATGGAGATTTCTTTTTCTAAGGGCCCCGCTGAAATAAAAGCTTTTCATGTTCACCACCCCTACCTCCTCGTTCTCTAATGGTGAGGCACTTACTGCATTTATTTCACTAATTTTCCCACCAGCTCTTTTATTCTGTCTTCGTGACTCTGGTCCTCACTTCAATTTCTTCGCCATGTACATACAGTGCTCGTCCCATAATGGGAAGACACCGGGCTTCTTCATGCCGTGATGTGTCATGGCAAAAGCCTGCTCTCACATCCTGGTAACGGTTGCTACCCTTGACAAGAGGGCCTATAAATACATACCAGAAAATCATTCAGGCCTTCGTTCAGCATTCAACAAGCTGCTCTCCACCAGCGCGGCCAATCCCGGCTCGCCACCGCCAGATTTATATGCATAACAGAGATTTTGTTGGCTTTGTGGGTACAAGCGCAGAAGAAACAATGTGCTACCTTTTTCACATCATCTTCAGGTGAAATGCATTGTGAGAGACGTTATGGAAATGTCTGGATTGATATGAATACTGATGTGGCGTATTGTCAAAGCCGTTCCATCTGAACTGAGATGGATCTCACCAGTCGATCTGTGTGGCAATAAAAGAAACTTATCCTTGAAAGGTTTGTTCTGTAGCTGCCATTCAACTAAGGATTTTAAAAGCCAGTGTTGATGCTGACTTTTATTGCCCAATTTCTTTAAAATTGACTGTTTTTTTCCAAAAGTTATAAGCAGCCAGTTTTTTTGAAAGTTTTTTTTTTATGGTGTAATGCTTCCAAACTAAAGCTGCAGCTCTTCGTCTTAAAGTGGAATGACAGAAAATGAACTGGCAACTATTCTCATAATCGATTATTGTTAAAGTAATTTTATAAGCCAAAAAAAAATTGAAATTTGTGGAGAAGAATGTAAAGTGCTGGTGTTTTTATTATCGTTCATTGAATCACTTTTTGTTTAGGACTGTCGCACAGGTAAAACAGCATTTTAAAAAATAATTTTGGACATTTTTCACTATTTTCTGTCATACACTAAGTGATGTATTTATTAATCTTTTACATGTTTTTTTTTTAGCAAAAAAAGCTTAAGATGTATGTATGATGATATAAAGCTATGCTGTTTTTATCATTGTACATGGAATATTTATCTGCTCAGTTTTGGACTTTTCAGACAAAAGAAAATTAAAGACATCACCGTGGACGTTTTTCTAGGTTGTCTGACATGTAGACTAAGTGATTAATGGATATATTGTTAAAGTAATGTTAAAAAATCAAAATTCATGTAATTAGGTGTAAAGTTTTGCTGTTTTTTTTTTTTTAGAATTGATAAATTAATCTTTTTTTTCTGTTTTGGACTTTTGTTCAGAAAAAACTAAAATTGGCAAATTAATCTTTTTTTCTGTTTTGGACTTTTGTTCAGAAAAAACTAAAATTAAAGACATGACGTTGAACCTTTTCCAATATATAGACAACACGATAATCATGTCGTGATCGTGTGACATATTTGAGCAACAAAACCTTCAAAATTGTCTTGTTAGAGGTAAAGTTTTGCTGTTTTTTCTCATTATCAATTGAATATCATTCTGTTTTGGACTGTTAGTCAGAATAAAAATGAAATTAAAGACATCAAACATTTTTCACTATTTTCGACATGTAGACTATGTGATAACTGATTCATCTTGAAAATAGTCAGGAGAGTAATTGATGAAGAAACTTATTCTTAGTTGCAGCTCTTTAAAAACTCCACTGAGCAGTTAAAATGCAAAATATATACAGTAAATGTACTTTAACATCAGTTTAAGCAGATGTTTATGTGGCTATGGTCACGGGAAAATTAGTGAAAATGAAAGTTCCCTGCTACTCTTTATCTTTTTATTTGGGGAAAGAAATGCCCAATTTCTAAATATTGATCGGGCATGTCCCATGCATCCCCCCCTCCGAAATTTGCATTTACGCCGCTATGGGTCATATTTTTTTCCAATTTAATTAATTTTAAATTGTGTTTCTTCTGATTGCCTTTTTGTGACCTCTCCACAACTCACACACTCTCATTTGCACTCTCAACAGAAAACGTCACCGAAATCAAGACGAATATTTTTGTCACCAGCTTCGGCCCGGTGTCTGACACAGAGATGGTGAGTTCATGTGCTGCGAACACCTCAGACACACAGACAAAAAGACTGGCTGAGGTGGACAGACGCGCACACACGTCTCCAAAGTGCGTATTTTTAGATGGAAACATATATTTACATTTCATGAGATAGATACCACGGCTCACGCTGTGCCCTGGAGGTGCGCTCAGGTCCTACAGCTGTCTGTCAAGATTCTTGTAATTGAGAGCAAATGAATGTGGATAACTTAAACATTTAAGATTTAATGCAATGTGGCTGGCCTATTCCAACTTGTTCCAAATGATTCCTCCCTTTATTAATCCATTCTCTTATGAACTATAAGGTTCCACTTGGATAGCAAAATGCATTAAACCTCCTCTTTCATTAAATCCTCTATTACACCCTGCCATATCCCTGGCACACTTTGACACAGCAGTTGCCACTTCCCTATAATTGACTTGAAAAAGGTATCGACAAGGGCGCATGATTGATTAATGAAATGTGGCAAGAGACTTGAATGGTTTTGCGGTCCATAGAAGCCCATATGTCAGCCTGCTAACAGCATCATTATTCTGCGGGATGGAGTATTTGTTTCTTGTTCGTTTCTTGTTGTTTTTCGGGTCGATATTTCACGCGCGAGCAAATTTATGATGGATTTCTGTTCCGCCATGTTTGATCACCATCGCTGCAAAATCTTAGTGGGTTTATGAAGTCATAAAGGAGGAGTTTCTGTCACGGCAAGCACAATGTTGGAGCATTTATGCTTATTGACAGTTGACTGTAAAGAGTTAGATTTTCTCTCTTTATGCACTCATTTGTAGCTCTGAATTGTGACAGGAAAATGCCACAAAAGCTCCAATTGGAGTGTGGAAGTACCCCAATCTCATGAGGCTGCAACTTTAAATTTCTGATTTGGGTAAATGCTCTGAAACTTGAGAGTGAAACAGACGCAATGAACCAGAGGAATCCAGAAGAGGATCTTTTGCCTTTGGCATCCCTTCAGCATGTTTTGGGATGAAATGATCAGAGAGCAGACAGATTGGTAAACATGGGAGCAGTGTGAACTTCACTGACATCACATTACATAACTCTCACTACTATTTCGGGGCTCATATTTTCCATTTTTCCCAGCAGAACTCTCTGCAACCTGTCTTTTGCTCTCGTCTCAGGAATATACCATAGACGTGTTCTTCCGACAGAGCTGGAAGGACGAGCGTCTGTGCTTCAAAGGGCCCATGGAGATGCTACCGTTAAACAACCTTCTGGCCAGCAACATCTGGACCCCCGATACCTTCTTTCTGAACGGCAAGAAGTCTATCGCTCATAACATGACCACGCCCAACAAGCTGCTGAGGCTGAAAGATGACGGCACATTGCTGTACACCATGAGGTACATGCCGACACACATGTATTTACACGAACATGCTCTACATCTGAAAGGACTGAATGATGAGTTAGGAGTAATTTTAAACGCCTTTTAGTGTACAAGGTTAGAAGGCACTTGTTGCATTTTATTTCCGTAATTAACCACAGAGAAGTACGCTTAGCTGCACAATGCTGAGCTTCAAGGTGCAGTGTCTCTATGCTAATATTGACGTACCAAATTCTTTAATCAAGTGGAGGACGCCTCCTGTTTATGTGTGCTGTTGCAGCTTTTATTGGATGTTAATGCAGGGACGATTTTTGAGAGTACATGGAAATGAAAAAAAAACAAAACAGCTAGCAAGGCCAACAAAATACACAATACAGCTTGGAACTGTGAGTCACTCACTGAGGGCTGTTATCACTGTTTTCTCTCTCAGTCTGCAGGAGAATAGTGTCACCAAGTGGCCGATTACAGGCATTTGATTTGTCCTGCACAAAGCTGTATTACAGTAATATAGAAGACATGTTTCTTTCAAATACTGTATTTCCTCCAATTCTTTTAGTTTAAATGTATAACTCATATTGAGACTTTTTTGAGAAATTGTGAAAAAATAAGATGATCTTTTCATTTAAATAGAAATGGGTGCAGATAAACAAAAAAAGTAAATATTAAAAATACATAAAATAAGAGGTGTATACTCAACTAGAAAAGGCGTAGAAGTTACTGATATGAACTAACGGCTCTAGTCAAACAATGCCTGCATTCAGTCCTCTGTAAAATTCCTGTTACTTTCGGAGTCACTCTTCTCGTCAAACTATCAGTTTAGTGTCTGCTTTGTTGGCATATTTGCATTTCCGAGGAGAGCAAAAGCATGAGTCGCCCTATTTTGTTATTCTCCCTCTGACTGGCAACTTCTTGTTGCCTTTGTTGGTTGGATTTAACAGGGTTAGGCAGAAGACGTGAGATTGGTTAGGGTTGATGCGAAGCCAATCAGAGGCAGAGTGAGGTGTGTCTTAGGAAATGCAAATTTGCACTCGGTTAGCACAAACTTCAAAACGTCTCAAGTCTGTTGTTAAACCAGTTAATAATTGTTTAAATGACCTTACTACATCTTACTACATTTTTCTCAATATTGAGATATTCATGTATTCCTGTTCTGTGACAACTTGTTAATGTTATGTGTTATTTTTTCTTTAAGATAGATGCATGTTTTGACTTTTTATTTAGAAAACAGAAAGGTTTATATCATTTTTTCTTGTTGAATGGATAAATGTTGAAGCTCAGTATCTCAAAATGCGGATAAAACTGAATAATTCTTGGTTGACGGTTAGCCATGTGATGCCAACAGAAAGCTCTGTCACTTTGTGTGCAACTGGTCATACTCGCAGAGCTCACACTCGTGCAGCACCGACTATAACCCATACAGGATATTGCTTTAAGGGCACTAGTATTGGTACTGGTATTATCAATAAAACAGTCTGAAAAGTTCAGAAAATGACAACACTTAACTATAAAACCAGGAGAAGACAACACTTATGATATTACAATATCCAAAATCGATAGACGATATGTAGTATCACAATATCGATTTGTTGCCCAGCCCTATATAGTATGGTTAGTAAAGTATAGTCTGTATGGTTTATGGTAAATTTGAATACCAAATGGCAGTGTCTCTTTAACTGTTGGGTTTTGAAGAGAAAAAAAAAACTACAGAGGGAGCTCATCAATTATGGAAAGCAGCCTCATTGTGAACTATAGTTTTTGGCAGTGATGTATTGAACTGTAGTTTTTGGCAGTAATGCAGTGGTAATTTAGAAAAAAAAAAAAAAAAAAACGGCCAACAACCAGATGGTGATCACTCTAAACTAAACAACCAGTGTTTACAACTTAAAAAGCTTAATAACCGAGAAAAAGAAATTGAGTCTCGATAAAGTGGCTCTAAGAGGGACAAATAGTTGTTTCTGTTTGCTAGAACAGTAGCGTAACCACCAGGACTCGCTGCGACCTTTGCACCAGAGAATTAGAATAATTCTGTGCTTATCCTCAGGAGTTACTGTAGCTGCAGGACTTAAGAGTGACTGTATCACGGATGAGAGCACTCTATCTGATACCAGTGCCACCCACAGGGGGAATCATGCTGGATAGAGGACAGATTATCCATATGCAACCACCCTGACATATATACATATCTAAAGAAGGACATATTTATAGCCAGCTCCTTGTCACATGCATCGGACACACACGTGAACACACACTGCGGGTGTCGGGGATGTTGTCTGCACTAATCAGTTATAGTGACACTCAACTTTGACCTTAAGGCTTAACGAGTGAGGGATTGTGTGAATGTACACGCGTTTATTTCCATATGTGTCATCTCATGGAAATCTGTGCATATGTCTGAATGCATGCATGTATACATGTGTGCGCATGACAGAGAGATAGAGAGAGAGAGAGCTTCGGTAATCTAAAAATGGCATCAGATTCCAGTTGAAACAAAGCAGCAGTAGGTTGCTTTTAATCGTCTAATTGTTACAGTACTGTGCTTGTCATTACCAGCCGAGCTGAACCACAGGCAGCAGCCCTGTTTTTATTTCCTGTAGAAACACACACAAACACACACATACACACAGGCCATCTGCGTACTTGCAGGTTATAGTTAACTCAACAGCAGTTTATTTTGTTTGTCTGTATGCCTGTTTGCATGATATGTTTTTCAGTTTCACAGTTTGTATCAATAGAAGGCAAAGCTTTTATTTTAATTTTTTTGCAGTATTTTTTTTAAATCTAACTAATACTAATTATAATACATTTTTTCAAAACAGAAAACTACTGAAAAATTTTATATTTTAGCTGGAAAATTAGAAAAAGATTTTACATTACACGTAGCTGTAGTCATTTACATTATTTACTCTGACGTGCTGTAAAGAATCATTTGAGGCTATAAGCTTGATTAACTGCCGACCCTGCTCTGCTTTTATTTTAATTATTATTGTGTTTTTTTTAAATACTATCATTGTTTTTAACCTTTTTTTATGTAGGTTGTCATTATTGCTATAATATTTAAAATAAAAGTCAGGTTATTCATTTACAGATAACATCTACAATGTTACAGCGTTTTGTACAATTTAAAAAAAAAAAAGAAAGACAGAAAAGTACTGTAAAAAATATATATATATATACACATATATATGTATATATGTGTGTGTGTGTGTGTGTGTGTGTGTGTGTGTGTAAAAAATATACATATATACATTTTTTACACATATGTGTGTGTAAAAAAAGATATATATATTTTTTTTTTTTTGGGGGGGTAAAATCAGTATAAGGAGTATAAGGAGTTTGAGCACCACATGTGTACATCCCCATAAGATTCACCCACACAGACACACGTTCAACACAGATACTACAGCTAAAACATGTACAATCCACACTTGTAAGCAGAGGCACAGACATCCTGTCACATTACAAACATGAAATCCTCTCCCACACATGCACCATTTCCACATCACGTATGGGTGTCAGTGAAAGCACCTCTCTCATGTCGTTTGACAAGCATTACTCTGAGGAGGAGCGGCTGGTTTTTATGGAGCAAATTTCTATGCATTTGTCTGCGTGGATAATTCATACTACGCCCCTGTTCACAACCATCCATGAGCTTAATGCACACAGAGCTTGATGGCGGCCCATTATAGCCGGATACCAGAAAGGCTGCAACATGTACAGCTGGTTGAAGCCTTTATATCGCAGCAGAGAGAGAGCATAACACACCATTATCGTTAAGTACAGCTGAGTTGCCATTCATGCTCATAGTGATGGCCTTCTATCTTAGTGGCCTTTTATCTTACACTGACAATTCATAGGATTTACAATGACTTATTTAACCCTTTCTCATGTTTTAACACCATTTTTTCTTTCACACCTTTGATATATTATATAGGACCAGCTCCTGTGATGGCGATTGTATGTGATAATAGTTAAAAATGTGCTAGTTAGTGTGAAAAGACAGATGGTGCAGCATGCTGGTTGATAGCACAAAGCTGCTGGACTCAAAACTCAGCCCTCTTCTCTTTCGTCACGTCGTCCAAGTTCTCGACTTTTCTGCAAGGTCAGGCGTATTGGAAACTTTAGATTTCCCAGCGGCATCAAGGTCTGTGTGCTGGTCTGTTTCTGGCGCCTTACCCCTGTGATTTACCGCTTTCCATTCAGTCCACACCGGCTGGACAGAACCACAGGACTTATTCCAATCTGCTATTTTACCCCTGATATTTAAATTAAAACTGCAACACTTTAAAGGGGCTGATTTTCTGGCACTAATCACACCCTATATTAACAATCACTATCTTTACAGGCATCCCTGCCAACAGGGAAGGCCACATGAATAATTAGAACATGCTATGCATAGCCAACAGCCATGTTCTCATTTATTTATCCCAAAGACACTCTCCCCTCTCCTCCACACACAATCCTTCAGCTGTTTTAGACACAATAATGCAATTGAGTTATCCCGCAGTCATGTGGAAAGCAAGCTGAGCCCCAAAACAGTCGACTCTGTGGGGACCGGAGGTGGCCTCTTATCCCACTTTGCCATGCTTCACTCGCTTTAATGATATAATTGGGGGAAACCTCCAGCGGTGGGTACATACATGCAGGAGGTTTTGGAGCATAAAAAAATATGACCCAGGAGGATTTTGCCACATCTTGGTGACACAGATTGTATCATAGTTCACTGAAGGAGAAATCTTTTACTGTGGCTAATGTTGAGGTATGCCTGAGTGGTTAAAGAAGAGCGCCTTTAATGTAGTCAACGTGTTTTTTTGTGTGCTGGTTTCCACACCAATTATTTCCTCTTCATTCAGCCCATTAAGTTCAGTGAGTCCACATCATAATATCACTGTATTACTGTTTATCATCATGCAATGAACAAGAATACCCACAACAGCCTTGATTCAATCTGGGGCAGATTGCAAAAAAAAGGAAGAGCTATCAGGGTTCCCACGATCATGGTAAACCAGGGAAAGTCATGGAATTTTGCAATCACATTTTCCAAGCCTGAAAAAAGTCATGAAACTAGTAAAAATCAAAAAGGTTATTGAAAAATCATGGAAATGTGTTGTGTGTAATAAGTTTAATAACATTCATGTAATTGTTATGTAATTTCTGACAGTCCTTGAACATACCATGGGGGATACTGAAATTATGTTTGAATAGAGTTTGAATCTTACATGTTTGAAAAACGGCAGGCAAGTGAGGTAAGAAAAAAAATATAGTGGGTCTTGAAGAATCATAGAAAAGTTTTGAAATTTTGTCTATCACAATGTGTGGGAATCTGAATTATTGTGTTTGCATGCTTGATTCTCTTCATCATTTCAGGAGGTACCATGACAGCAGCTAAAATGACAACAGCACATTGTAAATGACGGGCAGAAAATTAGATTTGAAAATTATTTATGTGCTTATGATAGACTGAATAAATCTAAATGCAGGAAATAAACTTCACCTCAAGTCCTCCACGTTAATGGTGCCAAATATGAGATAGAGATAAGATTATGCGTAATATTCTTATTTGTGCAAAATGGAAAATGGCTGGTAAGAAAGGTTGCCCCAAGGATCATTACCAAAGTTCCTCTATCTTTTCAGGAGAGACAAATAACACAGAAACTGTGTGACCAGCAGGTGGTAGCATTGCCATTGTATTGCTGCTGAGAGAGGGGGTGGAGGTCGAAGTGACAAGCATGTAACTGTAATCATTTTGCTGCTTTAACAGAAAATCTCTCCCTTCTTACAGCAATTAATGTCCTTTTTTATCTTGTTTAAAGGTTATTACTGCAAAGACACTAAAGCTGTGACCTTTCTTATATTTGTTTCGGCAGCCTGTAATTTAAGTGATTCAGCAATTGCTGATCCTGTAATTGCACAGTGCTCTGTATACACACCCACTTAAATGTTCAAAGGTGGTAAATGCCAAACAACACGAGATTAATGGGTAAATTGTGTGTGTTTTTGCCTCAGACTGACCATATCAGCAGAATGCCCCATGCAGCTGGAGGATTTCCCCATGGATGCACACGCCTGCCCCCTCAAGTTTGGCAGCTGTGAGTAAAATCTCTGAATTTCTGCTTTTACACTCATCTTCACTGTACACTAATCCCAGCTATTGTGATAAACAATGATGATAATCAGTCCAACGCAATGAAATCTAAATTTAGAGAACAACAGGAAATCATTTTGAGTTAATTGATAGAATGCTGCTGCGGAGATTTAGTTGAAAAGTCATTATCTGGTGCAGATTGCCGACTTTGCTTTCCTTACATAAAATCTATGATTGTCAAGTTTGCGTTGAAAGCTTTTAGCAAAGATGCTAAGCTATTGTTACAGTAGCATAAGTGAAGTAAAGCAAAATGACTTAGTAATGTGGAGCAAGGGAAAATAAGTTTGCTAATGTTCAGTGCTGTCCTAACACATTCTGCAAGCTTCCCCTCGTACCCCCATTAAGAAAAAATAGAAATGATAATAATAACAACAATAATAAAAAACAGGGTCCAAAATTAACTCCCACCAAGCATCAAATGCAGGTAGATTTTTTGTTTGGTGAGTAAATCTCTCTGACCAAAATAGTCACATAATAAGAGACGATGCAGAGAGTCTCTAACACCTCTTAGTGTCTTACGGCCGTGCTGCTCCTGTCCTCTGCTGTGTGTCTGTGTCCGAGATGACTGACACTAACAGCGACAGGGACTTAATGGTGCATTCAGGTGCACCAAGTAAACTCTGGAGTCAAAGAATGTTAAAAAAAACACATTTGTGATTAGTTTCTTGTACTTTGGTGACAGAATTTGAATTATTAGATGCTTAAATTATAACAATCAATACCCCACTCATTAACTCTAAGAAGGCAGATTTTTTTTTTTTTTTTTTCAAAAATTAAATTAAGCTGTTGTCAACCAACCACATGATATACTTCAACAGGTCCACAAGAGTTTTTACTGCAGCACTTTTAAATAATTAGAGACTGAAGTCATACCCTATATGTGGCTGCCTGTTGGAAGATCCACTACAGCTGCTGGTCATAACAGACCATCTAAACCTGTAGCAGCAAAAAATAAGTGCAATGAAGTGAGCAATGGTGCATTTTATTGCTCCTGAATTTCAAGGTGTGTTATTTTAAGTTTTTAAGCATCAAAACCTTGACTGTGTCATTTGATGCAGTGTGCAAAACCCGAACGAAAAAGTATGAGTTTAAGAAGATGTGCATGCTCACTGACTGAGATCAACAGACAGTAGTCAGCAAAGTCTGCTGCTTCCCAGGGTAGACTTACCGGAGAGGATTATGAACCGCCTGGCTCAAATCACAGTGTCAGTGACGGCCAATTTAATCACCAGAATGCATTGCAAAGGGACGTTATCCAAAGTCTATGTTCTTGGCTAACAGGAATGTTGCAGATTGAGCACCTTTTTTTGATGCATTGTTCTCTGTTGCAAGTACTATTAAAAAAGATGTTGTAAGAGGTGACCACGAGATGAGGAGATAAGCGCATGTTCTCCAATGCTTAATTAGGCCAGTGATCGGAAGGGTTTCCCCAAATGCCTTCTTAACATAACGTCTTGGCTATGTGTCCTACCACTGAGGACATGTTTAGAAACTTGAGTGGCCCTGTGGGTATTTAAAGACAGATCTGGCCAAATGCCACACCTTGGGAGCTTCTTGGGCTAAAAGGATGAGGCTCTTATCCCCAGATTTCTGTGAGACGCAGTCCACACACACTCAAGGGAAGCACATTTGACTGCAATCCAATTACAGTGTAAGGAGCTGTTGGGCCAGCCCACGGCGAGTTCTAACCTAATTGCACAGGTGCGATGCCCTGCAGGTGAGAGGTGTAAGTGTATAATAGGAATAATGTGTTCATAGCAACACTGCACTGTGTAAGGTGAAGTGTAACAGTAGGGAGGATGTCTTTCACTGTTTGTAGTGCTGAGACTGTACGGCCTCAGTCTGACCTGAACACCTCCTGATTCAGCCTTTGTTCTCAGGTAGCATTACACATCACACAGGCTGGACCTCCACTGTCATTACTGCAGCGTAATGACAACGTTCAACCCAGCTGCCAGAATAAGTGTTAGATTCGTAGATTTCTGCAAACTATGGTTACATAGTTGTGGTTCGGAAAAGATCATGTTTGAGCTTAAGAGACCTGCTTTTTGCATTAATGTCACAGGATAAAAACAATCGCTTTTTCTTGCACTATCCGGGCAGAAAACGCAGTGATGTTTTGGTAAAAGAACAGCTGATTTTCATGGCATTTTCCCAGCAGGAAACAGCAGTATCTTGGTAAAAAAAAAAAAAAAAAAACCAACAACAAAAAAAAAACATTTTTGTGTCATTATCCCAGCAGGACACACAGGGATGTCTTGGGGAAAAAATAAATAAATAAAAAGAAATTATGGCACTGTTCTGACAGGAAATGCAATAATGTGTCACTTAAAAACAGTTGCTCTCTGTGGCACCATCCTGATTAACAACACAGCAATGAATCATGAAAAACAGCCAGTTTTGTTGCTGTTGTTCTCAGACAGCGGTCTGCAGTGATCTGCAGCTCTGCACGATCACTTCAGAGATGTTGATATGTATGAAAATTAAAAATACAATCTATCCGTGGGTGACAGACATGCACAATGCAAAAATGTTCCTCTGGCAACTGGACTTTATAGTCAAACCTGCACAGCAAAAGCAAATAAACAAAAGACTGCAATCCACTGTATCCACTGTTTACTATTGGACATCAGTGGGGGATAAAAGGAGACAACATTTGGTGTAATGAAAAATGGGCAAAATTAATCCCTCATGTATAAAAAAAGCCACCAAATCTCTCCACCCCCCTCCTCCTTTTACGCAGAACATCATGATTTGATCATTCAGTGTTGAAGAGAGCAGGAACTACAGAAATGAGTGTGAAAGGGTTTTCCAGGCTGGCCAACAAAATGTCTTTATTTTAGGCCTTTATAGGCGGACTGGTCCAGAAATGCCATTGATACTACGCAAAGTATCTACCAACAACATGTTGTTTTCAGAAGAAAATACTCAAGTGAAGTACAAGTAACTCAAATTCATACTTGAGTAAAGTACTCCAGTAAATTTGCTTAGTTGCGTCCCACCACTGGATATAAGGAAAGCTTAACCATGACTCCACGCTGAGATTGCAGTTACTGTGATTTTCTATGCAAAGCTAAAACTAGTTGCCTTCAATATAAGTGGGATTTTTCCACAGTCACGATTGCTTTTCCCACCACATTTCATTTTGTGGAATAAAAAAGAAAGAATCACCACAATTCAGACCCTGTTCTTAACTACCTTTTGACCATATTTGCAGTTACTGCATTTTGGCTTTGCAGGGCATATTCCCAGTCCTGGACCACACTGATGATGGTCATAATAGCCTCGAAGTGCACATTCATACACCTGTCTTCCATGGCTCCTTGTGTCCCCTTACTGGTGACAGAGAAGTGATTTGCTGTGTAATAAAAGCACAAGGGCCTGCTCTAAGGTTGGTCCAGGTAAAGAGCAATTAATCCCTGATTCTGGCCTACAGTACCTGTGTCCTAATTTAACCACTGGCCTGCAGCCACACAGCTCTCACACATGCGCTAGGTAGTGAGCTCAGCCACGAGTGGCTTTTAATTCAAGATGCAATCCTTTTAAACAAATCAAATGGCTGCTAAACATGCTGCAATTTCTTTTTTTACCATGCATCTTTGAGAGTTAAGACATTGCTAGTTTCTGGAGTTTTTTGTTGGAATTGTTGGTGCATCAGACACTAATGCTGTAAACACTTTTTGATGAATGGCCTGGAAAACCACCACAACCATGACAGTCACATTAAATCAGCCTCAGTTTAAGGTCACTGGTTGAGCTCATACAGGCAGAAAAACAGTTGCTGAAGAAAACTACTTTCCCCCAGATGACCACATGATTGCTATAATCGACAGCACAAAAAAAGAGCGGTCATGTGCAACTTTGCAGAGCTGGTTTTCGTAGCGAGGCGGATGTTGAGACAGTGTCAGTTCTCTGAGTAAGTGCGAAAGGATGCAGATAATGATGTGTGCAGAACCTGGCCACGTGAGCAGAGAAAAACAATGAAATCTGCTCTAATGAGTCATCTTTCAGCTTGTCCTGCCTTCAACCCACATTGATCCCGCTGAACATATGTAGTAGTGAATCATTTTTTGATTGCTCTCCTTCTTGGAACCTTTCATATTCTCAGACACTTGAATTACTCTTATAAATAAACCTGAACAGCAGAGAGGCACGTGCAATCCAAACCGCCAGATCTCAATGAATTTTCAGGATAAGAATTTCCTCTTTAACCAACATCAGTTAGGACTTAGCGGGTCACACAGAGGGCTGAAGCTGTCCCAAAGCCAAACCATGGCCCAAATTCTTGTTTGAAACTACTAATTCTGCATGTGTCTTGCATGCAACTTTCACATACAGCCTTTTTAGCTTTTGTTTTTTTCAGTTTGTACTCACCACAAAAATGACAGCAGTGGTTCCACAACCTGTGTTTTATATGCTTTTCTGACAGGTGACCTTTTGCAGTTGTGGGAGTAATTGACTGTTTTCTAAGCCGCACTCCATGAGTTGCTGTTGCTATATCTGTCAAGTTTTCCATCCATCTCGCTCAGCACATATGCAGTTTACAGTGATAACATGGCAGATTGGCACCACTCAGACTTCTTGTAATTTCAAGGCTAATGACTGTAGATTTCACAGTTGTCTGCTAACACAAGAAATGTTCTTGTAATGCAGTGTGGAGCCAGGCAGTCCTTGTGCTATGAGAAAATGTACAATCAGACTGTTATTTGTTCTAACATTACACCCTATTATGTTTGCTTAAATAGTTGTTCATATATTAAAGATTATGTTTCACCATAAAGAGCCTGACAGAGCTGCTAACACAGGGAGGAAATTCAATAAGGAATGCACCAGTTGTTACCAGACCTCTTTTAAACATAGCCCATAACCTCACAAGCTAATGTGACCTAATAAGTAATGTGCTTCTTGACCTTGGGATGCCCAGTTAGTTAGCCAGACATGCTAATGTTTGCAGCTTCTGTTACAGCAAAAAAAAAAAAAAACATTGTTAAATTCAGTTCAGACAGCATGATGTTGTTATATAGGCCCAAAACAGTTCCATCTTTTCCCAGTTTCAACTTTGGTTTCCTTTAACTATTTAACTACTTATATTTAACTATCATGTTTCCAGCCTCAGCAGTAGCAAGTAGTTTTATTCGTTAATTTTGCACAGTTCATACAAATCATACCAAAGTGACATAGAGCCTGCGCTTACTTTTGTTGTCTGGAGATGGAGGGCTATTTTGACCAAAACATGATCTTTTCCTTGCCTTGTGGGTTTTTTCCCAAAGCCTTCGAGTTAACCAAAGTGTTACATTATAATGTAACATATTCATGGTTTGCAGAAACATACAATGCTGATTTTTTCTGTTAAGCAGGTTGCCAAATTTGTTGATACGAGCATTCATTCTCTGCACAAGTGTTCAGTAATTTTGAACTTTACTTTCTAGATGTTAATTGTCCAGCTATAGTAACATGCTGTTAAAATCTGATTGGAAATCAACCCCGTGCTAATTCTGTGCTGATTATTGACATGTGTGACACACTGAATACTAATTTGACTCTAATGTTGTTTAGGAGTGACACATTGGGGTTTGCGAAATCCTCTGCATTTATTTTCATGAATGTTTCAGGCCACAGCACTCAGAGTGTGTAGAGCGACTGTATAATAAGTGATGAGTTTGGCTGAGTTGTAGCTCCCCTTGCCTCACACATAAGACGGGAGCAGCAAAGCATTAAGCGTGAACTGTTGAAAAGTTGGCACAGGTGCACCGCCCTGCCTGCCAAAGTCTTTAGCTCTTCCTCTGCGTAATGAAATTCACCAATAATCCCTTATTGCAATCTAACTACCCTACAATTAAAGGTGCTGGCCTTTGACCTGACAGTGCTCTGCATATAGAGTACAGCAGTCGCCAGCTGCCAAGTGAGCACCCACAATGGAAGCACTCAGGTTAAGATGTTATCCACTGGACAGAAATAAACAACTCTGTTACACAAGGCCAAGCAAAGGGTTTAATTAGTGTTTGTCACAATCAGCAGAACAAGTTGCTAACATGTGACTGTTGTAATGAACCTGTCTTATGCTCTGTTTATAGATATTCAAGGGTCATGAATGTCACACTTTTAGAAATTGCCAGCTGCTAAAAATACATTTGGCTTCACAGAATTCCCTGTCCTCTTTTTCAACATCTTCTGTTTTCCCCCCAATTTCCTCCTCACTCTGTCTATTTTCAGAATATGTTTTTAAGATCATCAGTATTTTTCAAATATTATGTAAGTTTACATTATCACAAATAGCTTTTCACGGCTTGCTTCCTCCCTTTTTTCATCCCTTTTTTTGTGTCGAAAATACGTCAAAGTCTTGATAAAAGGCGGATTTAGGGAAAGGACAGCAATCACAGTAAACAGTAAATAAACTGCATAAATTATTCTCAAATAAATAGTGCGCATGAATCTCAGGTCAGATAAAAACAAACATTTGAGATCTAAAACATTCAGTTGAATAAATGTCTCTCTCCATGCCAGTTACAGTTTTCATTGTTTATTTTCCAGCCCTCAGCAGGGGGCAGGTGATGGATCGATGTCCAGCGTTTGTACGAGATTCAGCATGAATAAATGAAATAGCAGGAGCGGCTGCAGTGTCTGAGCTCTGTTTTTCATCACAAGTGTGATGCAACACATTACGGTTAATCTGACTCGGTCTGGTTCCTGCCGACAGGGGAGCTCACCTCTGACCCAGAAGTGTGGTTTAAACAAAAATACACTCAAATACCCACCCACATACACACACACACACACACACACTCACACATAAACAGGCGTGCAAGCAAAATTCTGTTTCTGGCTTGAAGCCTGTGGTCTAATCAAAAAGTGCTAGAAAGACTCGGCGCCAGCAGTCAAATAGACACATGAGCACATGGGCAGCTACACATAAATGAGGGATGACAGGGTTCAGACTAACTGTTGCTAAGTAGTTTAACTTGCATTTTGGATATTTGTATATGACAAAAGAACATGTTAAATTCTAAATTTACAAGCCAATTTGAGTCATCTCTGTCTCTGTCTCTCTCAGATGCCTATCCGGTATCAGAGGTGGTCTACACTTGGACTCAGGGAGCTGCTAAGTCCGTGGTTGTCGCAGAGGACGGTTCCAGACTCAACCAGTACCATCTGATTGGGCAAACTGCCGGCACAGAGAACATACACACAAGCAGAGGTGGGTGTTTGTGAGTGTATGTCTACTTGTACAGAAAAGACAATCTAATTTAACACTAACAGAGAAAACAAACAAAAAATGCTACTAGAATAATAATAATAATTATAATCTTTAATTGTATAGCACCTTTCACACATAAAATGCACCTCAAAGTGCTTTACATGCAAGAGTGCTAAAAATTAAAACCTTACATTATATAGAAATATATATATCAATAAAATAAAATAAAATAATCATCATTTTGCTACTGGAATAGTGGTAGTGGTAGTATAAACCCTTTCCCACGAGGCAAAAAACCTACTAACAACCAGGTTCAACAGGTGCAAACTTTCCCCATGTGCTGGGGATGTATAAAGACAGCTTGATACAGCGTTGGAGGTTGGGCTCTGTTCATTCCTATGAAAGTTGCTCTGTGGCGTGTGAAGCCAAAAATGTTCTAGGGTATAGAATTTCCCAGATTTTCTGCATCGTTGAGCCTACTAGGGATTTCGCCAGCCAAGCAGCTAACTTGCAGTTTATCTCTCTGCAAACTTGATTGTGGATAGCAATGAATTTAATCATGCAGCTTATGTAGACTTTTGATATGATAAAGGACCAAATGGATCAAATCCCGATAGTGAAACAAACCATTTTGTGTTTGTGATGCTCAAAAAATATATCCACTGATTTTCAGATGCCCTTTTTCTCCTTATAAATCCCAATGATATCACATGACAGACCCTGTTATAATTCCACAGTTTGGTCACTGTCAGATTGGCTTCAAAAGCCCATCGCTTTTCCATTGGACTTGCAGTGGACACACTAGTTTTCGCCCCTTTTCCAGCGCAATGCCATGACACTCCATCACAAGCAGCAGCAATTAAACATCTTTCCCAATTATGCCTGGGACAAACTGCCTGCATCAGCAACGCGGGAGCATCATAAATACTGTTGGGGTTTTTTTTTTGTCGGTGCCCATATTAACGATTAGAGCAGCCACACTGCCAGCGTGAGCAGCGCTGCTTCGGCACGGCTCAGCTGCTTCTCAGCTGCAGCACATCTACAGAAACAGAGTCCGATTAATTTTTCTGCGTGCAGCACCCAGTTTTCAGCAGAATTATGAAGATAAAATGGTGTCTTGATCATTTTATTGACATCATACCACCTTTTACTGCAGTTTCAATTACTCTGTCAGACATTAGGAAATACAAATATATCTGTTTTACCCAACCATTCCCATTTTCGGTTTCAAAATGAAAGCCCTCTGACAGTGTTTCTGTCAACGGAATCCCATCAGTTTTTGACACAAGGCATTTTATTGTGAAACATATGTAGGACCATGTTCTTGTTGCAATATTTAACTGCCCAGAGCAGCTCAAACCCACAGGGCATTTTCATATTAACCCTTTAAAACCTCAGCAAATTGGTTTGATTTTCTTTGCAAAAACATGTGGATAAGGCAATGAGCAACTACACAAGACATGGCCCAAAAATAAGCAAAAAATTAGTAAAAAGTTACAAGAAAATTACCTGGAAATAAGCGCCAAAAAAGTTAAAAACAAGAACATGAAAATATGCTGAAAATTGAAAATAAAATATGTATACCTTGTTTTCTATAACACCATTAAAAAAAGTGAGGCATACTCATCTACTGCAAAGCCCTGTACACCCCTCTGGTATACCGGCAATGGGAAAGGAGGGTTGTTGTTTTTCTTTTAACTTTGTCTAGTGTTTTTTCTTGCATTAATAAAAATCTGCATATTCAGCACATGCTAATTTTGGCGAGAAAAGAGTGTAAGTGTTGGAGTTTAAGTAAAATAAGTAATGAAATTAGCAGTATAGTAGTGCACCTTAATTTCAGAGGATGAACATTTGATGATGTGCAACAAGTGATGCAAGACAAATAAACATGTTCCTCAGACAGCTGTGGAACATGAGCTGCAGCGTACACAGTACAATGGAAAAGGACAGAGGCTGTACCAGATTCAGTTTATGTCAAAGGCTGAATAATACACACTGTGAATGCAAGCATAATGGAGTACAGTATTGTTGAGGAATGATGTGAATGTCAGGACATCCAGTCCATATAATTTCATTTGATGAAGGGAGCAGGCTAGTAATAGCTGTTGCTAGGAAACGCATGCAGTGCTGTCCATTCAAAGGTTATCAATTATGTGTATAGTCACTGTAGCATGTAGCTACCAGTAGTGCTGTAGCTGTAACATAATAGAGGGGGGAAATCATATATTACATTCACTTGCCAGTCTTTGGTTTGTTTTATTTTTCTAAATATCTGGAGAAATATCTGATTTTGTTAACCTCTCTGACACTATTTAGCAAGTTATTTCATATGCCATTGTTAGCACAATGTTAGAATTTCCTTCTTCCCAGTTCTCATCATTACTAAACAGTAATTTCATCAAAATATCCGTACAGATATGTGCTCAACATTTCAAATCAATCTTTTACTCTTCATCTGATCACAACCATAAAAGCAAGCGAACGTTAGATTCATATGTCAAGCCACTCGGCTTCACCTGTGGTTTCCAAACTTTTCCTGTCAGGGACCACTTTCCTAACTGACAACCTCTAAGAGACATAAATTATGTATCTTCTATAATATAAAATTGAAAAAGTCATGGAATTTCTCAATTACATTTTCCAGGCTTGGAAAAGTCATGCAATTTGTCAAAAACCTTGAAAATTGTGGACTTAACTTGTGTATAATGAAATTGTAATAATAATCTTAATAGATAACCTCCCACACAATTTTACATGAGGGCAACTTATTTTTCTGTAGCTTTTGAAGTGAAGTAGCTCTAATATGTGTATGTAATATGTAATATGCCTCCATGTATGCCAGCTCACAGAATGTTCCAACAGAGTTTAAAAAACACTCTGAAAGTCGGGCAAGACATTTTTTTTTATTATGTGTCCTTGAAAAGTCATGGAAGTTTAGAAATAGTGTCCATGAAAATGTGTTACGTCACCTTTATATACAGCGCCTTGCTGCTTTAAATACTCCATGTTAATCTATAGAGCCAAAAACACTATTTACGTCTCTTTGAGTGCTCAGCTGTGTAAGGAAATGTAAAATGTAAAAATGGCCATTTACGGGGTTTTGTGACATCGTGACAGCTATAGAATAATACATTACCCTTTTATCTATTGAAAGGCATAAAATTAAAAACCTTATATAACATAAAATGTAAAAGAATTTTCCTCCACGTCCATCGTAATATTAACAATTACTATACCAATAACACAATCTCCTTATTCTTCCACTTTCTTGTGCACCTTTTTCACGGGTAAATTCATACTGTGTGATGCATGATAAGTGTAATACCAAATAACATGATGTAACTAATTCTAGATTAGAAAAGATAAACTGTGCGGGAAGAGATGGGCGTGCAAGGCCGAGAGTAAATGTGGGAAACATTATCAGGAGATCAGAGTCAATGAGTGGAGGCGAGTGGAGGAGAGTAGCCTATCCCTCACACAACCAGCTGTCTACAGGCCCGGACAGCCCTGTCAAACAACACTTATCCCCGCATGAGCCCAGGCGCGCACACACACACACACACACACACACACACACACAAACACACACAGAGCTAGAGAGAGACCTGAGACCTCGGGTTAATCCCCCCCCATCCAACCACCCATCAGCTTTTGCATAAGAAGATGACATCACAGATCAGCGAGGGATTGGTTGGTCGGCTGTCGCTGAGTGTGTGAGTCTGTGTGTTTGTGCTCTTGGACATTTATTCTCATGAGGACCAAATGTCCTCACAATACTAGTAAAAAAACTACAAAGTCAGGATATTTTGACTCTTCCTGGTTACTGTAACATATATCATAGTTTAAGGCTAAATTTAGGGCCAGTTTTAAGGTATAATTTTAAATACTGTTGATTTTATTTGGTGTGATTGGAAGCTTCTGTTTTGAAATTTAACCAAAAGGGAATATTTTTACCTAAAATGTACAGTAGGTCCTCACAAAGCAAGAAAAAGAGATTTGCGTGTGTCTGTTTGTAGGTTAGGATTGGACAGCCTCGCTCTGACGCGTGGGGGGGTTGCGTGGGGGTGGGAGCGTTGAAAGGCATCTGCTTAATACTCTTATGTAAAACGGAACTGTAATACACTTCCCTCCAGTTTCTAGTAGAATCATTATTAAAAGTGTGGATTTCCCCTGTTTTTTATTTATTTATTTTTATTTTATTTGCATGCTACAACTGAATCCTTCTCTTGGTTTTTAGGAGTAGGGTTAAAGGGTTCGTCGGTTGAGGGAGTGCACTGCTGCCTGGCTAGAGGGCTGAATTACTGGTTGGCATGTTAACCAGTTTGCAAGTTATTTAACCAGTAAAATCCTCAAGATACCTTCACATTTAAGTACGTCAAAGCCATATTTAAGTAAAAGCGCAGATTACGGAAAATGACTTTAGTAGAAGTTCAAGTCTTTTAACAGAGTATCACTTGTGTAAAACTCTTAAAGTATCTGATATTTACTGTACTTTACTATCAAAAGTAATTTTAATATATGAAATGTACTCCAGAAATGAAAGTAAAAGTACAAGGAAATGCTGGTTTAAAAAAAGAAGCAAGCATGAAGATGATGAAGTTCATTTTCTTTGTAAACCACCTTAAAAATAGAGTGTACATGATGCTTTAGGGGAAACGAGGTCTTCTTCGCTACTTTACAGTTTTAAAGAGCAAAGTTTTTCCTTCTCTCTCATTCCTTCAATTGAGCGTCCATCCCTCAATCCTTCTTCCCCTCCTCTGCTCCATCCATTTTTGCAGTAAATATCTACGATGTTTAGGGGCAATGTAGAGAAGTAAAAGTATTTTATTTAGGAAATGCAGTGACGTAAAAGTGAAAGTTGACAGAAATATAAAAACTCAAGTAAAGTACAGATGCTCCCAAAAAATACTGAAACACCACTGTAGAAAAGTTTAGATTAGAGTATAGAATTGGAAAATTTCATTTTTAAATCAAGTTGTCTGGTAGGACATTTATCCAGAATATACTTCAAATTAAAACTGCACCAAAACACATTGTGCATAGTCTTAACCCTTTGAAACGTCAGTGCAACGTCACTTTTCTTGTGCTGTGTTGCAGAATTTTTATACATTTTAAGCACTTTATTCAAGTCATGTTTGTCTTGTTTATTTGTTTTTTAATTTATTATTCTAAACGCTACCATTGATAACTTTTATGAAAATAACTTTGTGTCGTATTTGCTGAAACAAAAGCTGACATTTCTCACCTTAAAATATTTTCAGAAACATATTTTAGGATACTGTTTAGCTGGCTTGTGAGTGCTTTTTCCAACATGGTGGCCAGGTAACAAACGTTTTACAGCTAACCAGTGCACTCAAATATGTTACAGAAACCATCTAACCACCAATTATGTAACATAAACAAAGACTGAGTTTTCTTGTGGTGCCTTCATAAAATGTAAACATGACTATATTCTGTTCATAAGCACACAGAGTTAGCTAGCTAGCATGCTTGCTGTAATTGAAAGTTTTCTATCTCTTCAATAGATTATAACATAAAGGAATAACCAAGAAATACCAAATCCATACTTGGCAAATGTGTTTACAGTTCCTCAAGACAATGCAATATTTTCTACCACATAATTAATTCAGTTTATGCAAGCCCAACATACACTCCCTCAAAAGCGTCCAGCAACAATAATAGTCAAATTTTAGATATTTAAATTGACTGGAGCCAAAAAAAAATACAATTTTACCAAATGTAGATCATAAACTGATGTATATAAAAAGGACTCATGAAATATATGAACATCAGTGCTTTAAAAACACTGACATAAGATCCAGTGACCAATGAGGCATCCACGTTTCTATATCCATGCCTCACACACCTCTTTTTGTATCTTTATATTTTATGTTATTTTTTTAAGTCATGCAGGCTAGCTAGCCATGTTTCATCATCAGCTTATTGTCAAATTAAGCTGTCAAATTTTCAGATTTCACATTTTCAGCCTCCTTCGAGCCGTCTTGGCCTCCTGTCAGATTGCTAAATGACACCAGTTACTCCTTCCTTCTTAAATGAGTGATCAGGCAACAATCAGGCATAAACAGCATTTTATCATCTTTGAAATGCCATCTTATCATTTTGAAAAAAGATGCATCCTTTACCTGAGCGTTTAATCAATAGCAGAGGTCATTGTATATGTATTTATATGTCTGACAGTTTACTTAACGTTATCTGTCCGCCCCTAAATCATCAAACTGCCATCTGGTGCTCTGATTATAACGAGAAAATGCGAAACGTTATCTGTGAATTTAGCTGAAGCCCCAACAGCAGTAAATCATAAATCATGCAGCTCAGAGCTTCTGTCTGGACGACGTCCAAATCGGCGGTGGAGATTGCTGATGAGTTTTGGCTCCGGGGGGGTCACATTGAGTCCAGTAGGTTAATTTACTCTCTGTATGTGTTTGACTCTCTCAGTAATAACTTTCACAGACCTAATATGACTCTTTACAGCTTGATGCTAAACATGCTAACATGCAGTAAAGGATTCAGCTGATAAGGTGTAATCATACATGTGGGAAACTTGTGAAGCAACTTTTGCAACCTTAGCAACACCTTGGGGAATATCTTTGAAGATATAGTCCCTAGAAGTCATTAAACATGATTAAAATTGTGTATTAAGGGTAATAAATGTCCCTGAAATGGGTTCATTGCTTGCTGTAAAGGCCAGTAGATTTCTCTTGCTCTGATAAATGTCACCTGGAGTTAACTATTGTTTCCTCGCTTGATTAAAACAGGTCTGACAGTCAGCTTTATTGGGTCTAGACAACGTAATGAAGCACTTGTAAAGCTGAAATTCAAAACAGAATTCAATTAATGATAATCTGGCCTTTCTCGTGCTGACCTGCAGCGGCTCGTCTCCTCTCTAGCTGCATGGCCTCAACAGAAAGTTTTTTTATTGCTATATTATAAAAACAGATCTTGAAAAGACACGTATGGAGATTCACAGCTCAGGATACAGCATGGATATTAGGTTGTGAGCTTTAATTAGCACATCTAATCTGAGACAGCAGTCCCGTTTGAGGACACGGAGGAGGAGATTAGCCCACAAGTTTCTCTTTAAAGACATCTTCGGGTTATGACTGAGGCTGTCTCAGACAGTAATATCTCCAGACTCTAAAAGGAGATGAGACGTCCTGTAGCATTAGATCTTTACAGAATATAACTAAGAGCATTTACTCAAGACTGTACTTAAGTATGAATCTGAGGTTCTTTACTTGAGTCTGATCCTGTCATGATACTTTATACTTTTACTCCACTTCATGTCAGAGGGAACTATTGTACCCTTTACTTTACTACATTTATCTGGCAACTTTAGTTACTTTCCAGATTAAGGTTTTTGCATCAAAAAATAGAGTTTATAAAATGTGATGTTTTGTTATAAATTAAATCACAGTTGGTTAACAGTTGGTTGTTTAATCAATCGGTCAATTCAAAGAAAATTGATTGCCAACTATTACATTTAAGTCTTTTTAGAATTTTGAGTTTTAGAATGTGTGTGGGTTTTTTTTATTAATTTTTTTGGCTGTTTTTTCCTCTTTTTTGCTTTTTTATAATTTTGACTTTATGTATTGTTTTCTTTGTTTAAAATAATTTTGAGGTTTTTTTTTTAGTGTTTTTAAAAAAAAAAAAAAACAATATTTTTACTTTTTGGCATGTCTTTTTCATAGATTTTTCTGCATTGGGTACTTTTACATTTAATACTTTAATTCCATTTGCCTGATTATACTTTCATTTCAATGCAGGACTTTTACTTGCAGCACAGTATTTTCACAGGGTGCTATTAGTACTTAAGTGAAGGATCTGAATACTTCTTCCACCACTGGTTCTTTGCACAGTTTGTAGGGCTTGCAGGGCTTAAAAAAACTAGTTTCCAGAGGTTGCTCACTAGTTTGGACCTCTCTAAATGTGCATCGTGTATTTTCCCACTCACCAGTTGACCAGCATGGCAGCATTGTTCCCCGATATAAAAGGAAGTTCCCCTCGGACGTAGCGAAATACAAATCCTTGGGAGAAAAGCAGTAAGATCCACCAGAGGAACATGTTCCTCCTCATTCCTCCGCCGCCGGTCCTGTCGGGATCCATGCATCAAGGGCGACCCCGGGCTGTCCCAGGTCGGCGGTTGATGGGGTAGCTGTGAGCCAGGCGGCCTGGAGTCATGAGGGCGTCAGTTGGCCCAGGTGATGGGGGTCGTGGGAAGAGCTAATGGGGATCTCCTGGTCGAGGCATGGCGGTGAGGTGGACGAGTTTGTAGCTGATGTTTGCCTCACTTTCAGGCCGTTGTCAGTTGCATTTTCTGAATTGCTTTTTTGTCCAGACTTCTCAAACAGCTGTCAAATCACAAAAACATAAAAAGGAAGACCGGTGTCCACACGGTCAGCCCCCCTCCATCCCACCAGTGATTAGCAGCAGCGAGTGTCCCTCTCCGTGGCTTTGACTGAGGTGTGTGTGGTGGCAGTCAGCAGTTGGAGATCATGCTTCATGTGTGTTTCTGAGTGTGTGTGCGTGTCGGTGCCTGGATTGGCAGGATGGTGTGGGCGGAGCTTAGAGCTGTGTGAAGATCCCAGGACAGGGAGCCCCCCCTCCCTCCCCATTCCCTCTCTTTCTCTCACTGATGGCAGGATGCAGATTGTAACCAGGGATTAGGGAGGTTCAAAAATCCGATTTTGCCTGGAGAAAGCCTCATGTATTACTCTGCGTATGTGTGTGTGTCTGTGTGTGTGTGTGTGTGTGTGTCTGTGTGTGTGTGAGAGTGAGAGAGAGAGAGTGTGTACATGTGCCCTAGTGTGTGGAATATTGTCACTGGGTTTTTCATAGTTTACCAGCGCCTGCAGTCACAAACTGCTGCTGGCGAGAGGATTTTTTTAAAGCCTCAAATGCAATTTTCCCTTGTTTAACTGAATATCGTGTCCCCCCTCTCTCTTTCTGTCTCACTACACTTCCCCTGGCTTTCCCTCCAAATGTTGAATCCCAGATGCTAACTGCATAATAATCTATTGTCAGCAGTGGTGGAGTGTAACTAAGTTTATTTATTTAAGTATTGTACTTAAGTATGAATTTGAGGTACCTGTACTTCAGACTGCTGTTTTCATGCTGCTTCCTGATTTAACTCCACTAAATTTCAGACAGAAATGTTGTACTTTTTACTCCACTACATTTAACAGAACTGTGTGGTTACTTAACAGATAAAGATTTTTGCATGAAATCATGTGAGTTTATAAAATATGATGTTTTGTTATAAATTAAATGTTCAAACAGTTTATACAAGTACAGCAGCAAAAATTAGTTGTTTAATTAAAGAGCTGATTCACAGAAAATTAATTTCCAAGTATTCTGATTAACATTTAAGTCTTTTTCTGTTTTGTTTATATATGTATATATATGTATATATATATATATATATATATATATATATATATATATATATATATATATATATATATATATATGTATATACATTTTTTTTTAATAATTTTGAATTATTTCTATTTTTTTGATAATTTAGAGGGTTTGGGTCTGTTTTTTCATAATTTTGAGGTCTTTGGTTGTGTTTTGTTATATGATTTTGAGGGTGTTTTTCTCTGATTTTGGGGTGTGGGTTTTTTCTGCGTTTGGTATTTGTACCTTCACTTAAGTAACAGATCTGAATACTTCTTCAGCCACTGATTGTCATGTCCACATAATAATTAACCCTCTCATATTTCACTAAATAATGGAGATGAAGTCAGATTCATTTTGCTGTCACCTTCAACTAAAATTGTTCTTTTCATTTCAGCTTTATTTTTAACCGTTCCACCTCCATTCTGCAGTTTTCACCACCTGTAATTATTTAATCATGAAATAGCAGGAAGAAGGAGAGACACATTTTTGGAGGAGAAGAAAAGAGAAGCACCTTTCAATCTGTCAACTTTGTGGTTGTCAGCCAGTAATGACGATGTTGTCCTGTGTGGTAACCCAGCAAATCACATTAATAATTCCACTTTGTTCAAACAATATTTACCCTGCTGTGGTTCATTTTAAAAGGACAGTTCACCCAAAAATCAAAAATGCATATTTTTCCTCTTAACAAGATTTTGTACAAGGTGCTTGAGGGCTAAATTATTAAATGGAGTGTATTAGATAAAACTTTAAAACTAGGAATCAAAGAATGGCTGTGGCTGCAGTATTTACTAATGCCATATGAGTGTCAATCTTTGGTAAACACCAGTAAATAGTCTGCACCAGGATGTTTCGCTTGCCTGTAAAACACTCAAACCAGAGAACTTTCCGCCGTTAGCACAAATTTTGAGCTGTACTTCAGCAGTATATAAGCAAAAGTTAATTTATGATAAGTATGTTTGCTCCATTTACAAATTTGCAAGAGTCCTGGAATTTGACTCACCCCTGTTTGTACAAACCCTTTCTTATGTGCTGTTTGTCAATCTAGATTGTTTTGGTGTTGAGTTTTTAAAAAGTATTTCTTTGGGGCTTCGAGTACCACAAGCCGAGTGCCATCTAGCTCCATTATATTGGAGAGGACATCTTTACTGTCAATTTCTCTCACACTTTAAAAATCTCATATCAAAACTATCCAGACTGATAAAGCACTACAGGTAAGAGGAGAAATATGTACTTCTGATTTTTGGTTGACCCGTTCCTTTAAAGCAGATATCTCTACCATTAAGACACGTCTAAGCACTTGTTTATTGTCCCTATCTAACTTTCTACCCTTTTTATTTGTCTGTCCCCTCAGGACAGTACACTGTGATGATGGCCCACTTCTACCTGAAGAGGAAGATTGGATATTTTGTCATCCAGACGTATATGCCCTGTTTCATGACTGTAATCCTGTCCCAGGTGTCATTTTGGCTAAACAGAGAATCAGTTCCTGCGAGGACTGTCTTTGGTGAGTGACGCCGCTTATTTACTCACTTACTTTTTAATGTTTTGATTTGTCTGGGTAATATTCCTGTCATGCACAGTCACACAGGGGAGAATAATAACAGTTGGCCGCTGAGCAGCAGCACTGCAGTCGCTGGCAGTTAAGAGTTATTAAAGCGCCCACCTTTGTTGAGTGAGGGGAGGATGGTACTTGTCTCCAGACAGGCTTTAAAAAAAAAGCAACCTCAATTTAAACTTGTCACGGCCTGTGTTTGCACCCAGGGGTGACCACTGTGCTGACCATGACCACGCTCAGCATTAGCGCCAGGAACTCGCTCCCTAAAGTGGCCTACGCTACAGCCATGGATTGGTTCATTGCTGTCTGCTACGCGTTCGTCTTTTCCGCCCTCATCGAGTTCGCCACGGTGAACTACTTCACCAAGAGGAGCTGGGCCTGGGATGGCAAGAAGGCTCTGGAAGCACAGCACCCTAAGGTACAGCTGGAGGCACTGCATTTCATAGCCCTTAAAATACCACACATGTAAACATGTATATGCTATTCTACTCCATTCTTTAAAGGACCATGTGAATGTGACTTTCACATGTTGTAGCCCATAAACTATAAACCACTAATACTTTACGTCACTGTCGACAATTTTCTAAACCATACAGTCCCTTTTCAGTCTTAATTATGTGCCCTCCAAACAGTTAAACTTGCTTAAAATAGCTCATCATTTACTCGTATGGTCCTTTAAATACCTTTAAGGAATTTTTTGACACTTTTAGAAATATACTAATTTGCTCTCTTGAGATATTAGATGACAAGATCAATACACCTTTTATGCCTGTATACTGAATATGTAGCAAGAGCCAAGAAATGGTTAGCCTAGCTTAGCGTAAAGACAGAAGGCAGAGGGAAAGAGCTAGCTGGCTTCTGTGGTTGACACAAAAAGGTATGCACACCCTTCTTAAGATCACTAAAGGTAGGATTTTTGTTTTAGCTTTGGATAGAGCTAGGCTAGCTGTTTCCCCCTATTTCCAGTATTTATGCGAAGCTAAGCTAACTGGTTCCACACTCAGTGCACAGCTAGAGTGGTCAGCTCAATCACCAGAACAAATGTTGGCATTGTACGTTATTATGTCGTGGATACACTGAAACTTTGGTGTGGTTAGGTTTAGGCACAAAAAAACACTTGATAATGGTTAGGAAAAGATCATGTTTGGGCTTAAAATACCAGTTTTTTTGGCGACAATGCCCATTAGAAAAGCAGCCAAGTCTTGGTTAAGAACAATCACCTTAGGTGCCACTATCTCTGCTGGAAAGGCAGCATTGTCTTGGCAGGAAAGAGTGCAATGTCTTGGTACAAAACAACAACTTTTCATGCCACTATCCCAGCTAGAAACGCAGCATTGCCTCAGTAAAAAAAAAAACCACTTTTCATACTGCTAAATCTTGTTTTTGTTGTTTGTTGGTCTCGAACAGCAGTCTACAGCCTGGCAGGCGTCTTGCCTACATGCACAACATCCACAATCCCCTTTGCACCCTATATGACAAAGCCAGCTCATAAACTAGATTACCCTAGAAATGTTTATATAACATGTATGAAATGTACAAATGGGGCGTTTTGTGGTTTGCGGAAATGTATAATGCCCGCATTTTCTTCTAGCGACAGGACTTGAGTGGTATTAATCCACTTTTTCCATGTCTAATATGTTAATCCCAAATGAGAGTTCAAGCTAACTGTTTTAAATTTGTGATTTGCACAAACGGTGAAAAGGATTTATATACAAGTAATCAGGATATTGATGTCACTTCACAATAATGATTACTATACAAGTTGCTTGCTTAAATAGTTCCAGAGATTTCTGGGGAAAGTGTCATGTGTCTGTTAGCAGCTGCACTAAACATAAACTTGCATGTTGCGATCATGATAAATAAAAATCAAAGCGAATTGAATTAAATCACACAGCATCCCATGTTTTGCCATAAATGTTTCTCTTCTGTAAAATCACAAATCATTCCAGGAAGAATAAAAAACATTGATTATCCAGGAACAGCAGGATTTGAAACTACTTTACTGTTCTACCCCGCTGCAGAAACGAGACCCCATGGTGCTGTCCAAAAAGCCCAACAACGTCTGCTCGGCGGGTGTCAACTACACCCCCAACCTCACCAAGGACGTGTCCATCTCCACCATCTCCAACACGACGTCGGTGCAGCTGAGGGCCTCGGAGACCAAGATGGTAGACCCCAAGAAGACCTACAACAGTGTCAGTAAGATCGATAAAATGTCGCGGATAGTGTTTCCTGTCCTCTTTGGAACCTTCAACCTCGTCTACTGGGCTACGTATCTTAACAGAGAACCGGTGGTGAAAGGAGTGGTCACCTCAACGTAATCTTTCTTTTTTTTCTGAGACAGAGAGTTCGTATAAGGGATTCAATTTGGAGGTGGTTGGACTAAACGGAAAAGGGGTTGTTGTGAGGTCTCAAGAAAAAAAAAAAACAAATATCTGCGCTTGAAGAACAAAAACTATACTCAACTATCTAATTCAAGCACTTTGAATGGATGCAAGGCTGCAACAGAATCCCTTTCCTGTTTCTCATGGCCTAACAAACTGCTTGATCACAAACAAACTTGCTTCTAAGACTTCGAGAGCGGGTGCTTTGCTTCTTTCTCATCTATCCTGCTGCAGTTTGCATGACACTCTCCTCAAAGGGACTCCTCTTTGTCTTGAATACCGACCATGTATATGTCCATTACTGCTTAAAGTATGGGAGCGCGCTCGATCGCTACAACTTGAGGTTTTAAACTAAACTAACAAAGGCATTTTGAGCGATTTTTTCCTAAATTTAAACTTATCGTGGAGGCTTGAAATGCACTGAGCTTATGCTATGGAAAAAAAAAGCTCTGTAATCTAACATGCATTTGAAAAATTGATTTAAAAAAAGGTACTTAACTCCACACTGTGGAAGAAACATCTCTTGAGATTAATGCTGCAAGTGCATTAATAATTTAGTTTTCTGTCTGTTTTTTTTTTTTGTTTTTTTTTTTTTAAAAAACCTTTGCTGTTTTTTTCTTCTATAGCAGTGGGTGCTTTTGTGTCTCTTTGTACATCTTTACTTGAAGATTCAAAGCCTTCTGCTGCAGGCCTGGTTTCCCAAAAGCATCGGCAGATGGATTCTCAGTGGAAAAGGATGATCGGATGCTACCTGAGGGTGAAAAAAAAATTTATTGGGAACATAATCATTGCAGGAGATTCTGAGATTTTAAAAGACGCTTCTTCATTCATACAAAAAAATTAAAAAGTCGTCACTTAGAGCAGTTTGCTAAAAAGAATATCCATAAAACTTGTTTTTTGGCCCACTTACACTGGGTGAGTGGACATCTGTGAGTTCAGGACAAATTAAGGATATGTGCTTTTACTGAATTTTGAGCGCAGGTCACTCAGCTAGGAAACTAATATTCACAGTTGAGAGACCAGTGCTCCAAACGCAAAGTGTGTGACGTACAAATCAGCAAAGTGAGAGTTCAGAGACTGTCATTCAGTGAGATGACCAGGGTGGAAACACCTATTTAGGCAAGCATGGTCCTTGCTGATACTTTGGCAAATCACTGCAATACCACCAGCTCTGAGAAAAACTTTGACTCAGATCGAACCAACACTTGCACTTCAGGAAGATGTTTCAATTCATCTGTTGCATAAAGCTGCCCTAAGTTTGTTCAACTTAAAAGAAAACTTTGGTATTTTCAATATGAACCCCTATTTTCCATGTTTTTGTGTTTTAGTGACTAATGGGAACAATTATTTTTAATACTGATATTTTTACCATTTCTTCAGTATTGAGATTGCTGCAGCTGTAAAATAGACTATAATGTAACCACTGGGTGCATTTGTGCACCCTGAATTTACGTCTACTAAAAGTGCTTGATTTTGTCACGCACAGGTTCAAATTTTTCTTCTGACTGTTGCAGTGATATTACACGCTGTCAGACAGCACCAGAGGCGTCCGCTTGATGCGTACCCGAGCGCCATTTCTTCAGAACACAGCCAGATAGATCTTGTTGCTTGCGCCTAAAACATGTCGGACAGTGCCAGTTTGTAACGCCATAATATAAAGGGTGCAAAGGCGCTTATAGGGCTGGTGGGTCCCACAAACCCGGATTTTGATGCGGTGTTTGTGTACACTTTGTTTTCCTTGATTTCCATGGTAACAGATATATGAGCAAGTTCAAAGTTCAGGGCGCAGTGTTATGAAGAAGTAGTGTGTCCCAACTGTGTTCATATTTCGTGCATACATAGTTTGTAAGACTAGCCATAGTACCTGCTAAAAGTAAATATACATTATGGAAAGAATTTCTGCAGAGATAGACCTTTCTGTTAAAAAGTAAGATTCTTTGTGTTTTACCCGAAACAGCTCCGAAATCCCCATCGCCAAAGCAACCAAACTCCATTTCAGTGAACTATATATATATATATATATATATATATATATATTTTTTTTTAAGAGTTGTTTCCATTGCTCACTTAGACACAAAAACATGGGAAAGAGGATCAGTTTGTAAAATATTGAATATACCCTTTAAGTGGACTAATTTGCCATAAATTCTGGGTAAATTAAGAGTCTTTCACTGCAGCAAAATGTTTGTCTTCTGGGAGAATTCAACGATTACAAAGACATTTTAGAGGGGAAATGCTGACCTCCTGATAGAGGACAACAAAGTAAGGAGTAAAACAATCAATGAAGTTTGATTATCATGCTTTTCTTTCTGCATTCTGGTGCTGTAACTGTATCAGATAAACTGCTCGTTTATACATCAGCAGAAGTAGACAGACATTCGCCAAGAAATGGTAAACAAGTGTCAGCAAATTTACAGTAAGGGTCTGTGTCACAGAGAAATTTTTATTTTTTTCTGTAGTGAATGAACTGATTCTAATGCAATTGTTTTGCCTCCTAAAATGACAGTGTGATCAAACCTTTAAGCTATAAAAATTTGGGGGAAATTAGGCCCGGTTTCATAAGAAATCATGTAAATAAACGTAATTTTCAACTTTGCTTTGAGACAAAAAAAAAGACAATGTCACCTTTGAGTTTTACACTTTTGGAAGAAAAAAAAGTACCAAAGTCTAATGTTGACTTTCAAATATGTTTTTGTCTGATATCTTTCTTAATGTTTGTGCGCACATGTGTAAGATTCTGTTCTTGTTGCTTGTAGAGGAGCTCACATCTGATCAAACCTTCGATCTTTGGATCTTTTGTTGATCTATTTCTACATTGACTTGATCAAACTGGAAGCAATGAGCACACGTTGTGGCATTTCGGCTCGAGCCCACCATAGCACAGCGTGTGTGACTTGCTGGACTATGGTGAGACATACTCAGGAACAAAGGACCCGAGCTCCCGGCAGAAGAGGTGCCTCAGAGTCACTGTTTGTTTAATCTCGTGGATTTAAAGCAGTGCAGTTGGGGGCAAAGACACAATGGCTTGGTGAAAAACCATCAAATAAAGACGACATCAGCTGCTACTGGACCTGCTTTGCTTTGTGAAATTCGGACCTACAGTGAATATCGTCACGATATCAGCTTAAAGTTCTTTCTTTTACTTTGAAACTTTGTGCAATAATTTCCTGTAGTGTTTTTGTGCTGGTTTGGGTTGATGTTCTGTAAGGTGTTGCTTTCTGTCAAACGCTCTGTGGGTGTCTATCAGCTACGTTTCAGTGCTTGGTCAAGTGCAGCAGCAGTGTCAAAGGAAGTCCAGTGAGATGCACTTGAAAGGCGATCTATTCATCTGTCCATCTGTGGTCGCCATGGCAGCAAGTCCAAATGAACAGACCAGGCATCCTTTTCCCCGCTAACAACGTCCAACCTCTGTCTGTCCCTCCACCCCCTGCCCGTCTCTGACTCTGCTGCTAATTCACACGATCAAGAAACGTGCTAATTCCCCTTTTGTTTCTGATGACGCAGTCCTTCTTACAGTTTGGGGTCATTTGTTTGTTTTGTCAGAGCTGAATGGCTCCGCTGCTGCTTCATTTCAGCTGACTAAGCCTTATTTTGAGTTATGTTACCAAAGGAAATGGGACTGAACTGTAAGAAGCATTTTGCTCCCTAATCATGTAAATGTATTTAGCCTCTGTTATTTTCCCTGTGGAAGGCAGTGTCAGTCTGCCTACCACTGAAACATTCCCATCAGCCTTAGCTGTACTTTTTGTGCTTATTCAGTGCTAAATAACTCATGTTAGCATGCTAATACACTATGAAGAACACGTTAAACATTATACCTACTTCCATGAGCAATTTAGTATGGTTATTGTTAGCATGCTAATGTTAGCATTTAGCACGAAGCACTGCTGTGCTGTGCCTGAGTGCAGCATCACAGAGCCGCTACCATGGCTGTACACCAGTGATGAATGGCTGTTCAAATTTGGCCCCTCAACAAAAAATGTAGCCCTCCCCTGACAAAGGCTAAATTTTATTGTCATTTTTGATAAACCACTGTTTGGGATGAGTGAGAACACCATTATCTGTAACTGTTCGACCAACTAAATTATCTGTATCTGGACTCTGAAGGGGCGGAGTTTAAATGACCATCTCATTCTCATTCTGAGCTGGTTAAAAAACACACCAACAACAATATAAAGGGTGCAAAGGCGCTTATAGGGCTGGTGGTATGGGAGGTGGATGGGTCCCACAAACCCGGACTTTGATGCGGGAGTCCAGTGTTTGTTTCCCATCTGTGATGTTTTTTTCTACACTTTACCATGTGACTCTTTGCCCTCAGCCAAACCATCTGTGAGTTTGTCGCCTATATCTAACTGTCAGTGCTGTTGTTGCCTAAACACAACCTCATGCAGCATCATCCCACCATGTGCATTTGTTGACATCACGGTAGCGGCATCGCGCAGCGTAAACAACAGAGGCGGAGGGATATCTGACTCGTAACATGTCTCCGCTCTGTTAGTGGAAGTCCATTGACGAGCTGCAAAGTGTGATGAGGTGGGATGAGAACGTGTTGAAAATACAGAGGGTGTGGCTTTATCAGAGAGCGAAACTGATATGTGTTGATCAGAAGTTGCTACATTTATTATTTATTAGAAAATAATTTTCAGAACAGCCTCAGAATTGACCTTCAGATCATGTTTGATCACAAGAGTGTGATTAAACATAGCTACTCAAATTTTCTTTAATTATGAGTACAGACATTGGCACTATTTACTCGGATGATACTCGTACTCATTAAAAGTACATTATCCGTATCGGATACTCGTTTCATGCTCGTGTTCGGCTCATTCTGATGTACTACATTCTAGAACATCTCTAGAAACTGATATGTGCATATGAATGCAGAATCTTTAGCAGCAGGACAAGATTTTGGAATCTGAAGCATTCGAGTTCTGTTTGGGGTCAGTTTGTCGAGTAGTATTGACCAATCATGTTAGAGCAGGCTTTGGTTGAAAGTAAACCGCCTGTGTGGAGATCAAAAGAAGCAGAACATATTGGCCGAAATGCAGTCTCAAAAACTGTAAAACTGTAGGCTGTCGTGTGACAACAATTTAACTTTTAATTATTTTTTTTTAATCTGGAAAAGTAACTTGTTCATAGAAGTCTCATAACTCCAACATTAATCTTGCATCTTAAATTGCCAATGAGACTGCAAACAAACACCAGAGCAAGTGAATTATTGGGATATCTATTGGCGAAACTGGCAACCCCGAAATATTATCTATGGGGTCAGCATTGGGGGGGGGGGCTTCTGCTAAAGTACAGCAACACAACTTGGACAAACCATACTGTAGTACTAACGAGAACCAGTTGTGTACTAATAATAGCAATTTGTTGTGTTTGTTTATGATTAGGGTTGGACTACAAATGGACTACAGTGTGTGGTTGCCTGTTGTACAGTAGTCACTTTATTTTCATTTATTTATATTTTTTATTCATTTATGGGAAAAACATTTTGAGCTTATTTGAATATTGGAGGTTGATGTGCCGCCCCACTCCCCAATCGATAATATAATTACTGCCTTTCCTCAGATGCTAAATCATAACCAGAAAAATGACCAGACTGTACGGCTGCAGACCAGCTGTAAACAAATATCACCCTAAATCTCTTCAACCAAAAATGTTGTCCCCCTAAAACATGAAAAAGTATTCCCTTTTATAGTTTACAAAACTTTATTACTTTTGATAAATAGACCCTTAGACTTCATTCTGTCCATATATACGTCTTTCTTGTGATTCAAAAAATGAGTGCCCCTGTCTACCCATCCATCCATCCATCCATCTAACCAGCCCTCTCTTCTCTATTGCCAGCCAAGTAACGATTGCCGCCCCTCCCTCCTTCCTTCAGCCACTGTGACAGACTCATCTGCCATACATCTGTTAGAAAAGGGATTTAGTTCCGCTTAAGTTACTTTCACCCATTCAGGGGGGCCCCTTACAGCAAAGCGCTGCATTCCAATTTAAGCCCCGACTGGCCTAGCCGATGACAAATGCTTGTTTTTCTCTCCGCGGTGTCTGGACAGCTGTGGCTGGTGCGTGTTCGGGACAAATTTAGGATTGATTATATGTACTTTATCCGAAGCTAGCTCATGGGCGGTGAAGCAGACTGAAGTTTTGTACATGGGTCTCTCAGCAGGGGACTGTAATGCTGCGGTCGCAACATCCCAGGAAGGCCGTAGAACAGCCATCACACGTGCATGAAGTTTCTCTTGCTTTTGAGCATTGATAAGTAACTTTTTCGGAGGAAACGTTAAACTGAGATCTTTGCTTAAATTTAAAAAAAAAAAAAAAAAAGCAGCAAAGCCATTGTAGCTATAGCTGGGCTTAAAGTATTTGTTATTCATTCTTTGTTTTATGTACTGTATTTGTTTTATGTATTATACTTAAAACGATCAAATAAAACGGATGAACAAAGATGGCATTCATCATTAAGCATGGGGCAAAGCCGCTGTGTGTTATAGAATCCATCTTATAGCTTATAAAGCGTCATTAAATCATGATTATAGCTGCTAATACAAGAGGGGAATCTGATGTCTGTGGTGTTTCCATCTTGGCTGATTCCCTGTTGATATTTAACAGCTTTATAAAAATAGTTTGATGCATATAGCGCTTTGTGCTCTGATTCTTATCACACATCTGGGAAAAAATCTGTTTCTCGATTTACCTACTGTCAGTCCTCTCTCCGGAAAAGACTAAAAAAGACAAATCAGTTTCAGTTATAGTACTGCATCTAAAGCTGCGGTTATTTTCATCACTGTATTTGATGAGCGAGTGACCAGCTTTTTATAGATGAAGTGCTTTCATTTGTTAGATTTTATTGAGCAAAGACAAGAACATTAGATATCTTGTCATGTATAAGAGAAGGGAATGTTGAAACACTCACATTTTGGTTTATTTTAGGGGGTAATAGGAAGTGGATGTAGGCAGTGGTGAAATTTAACTAATGTACAATTTTGAGGTACTTGTACTGTATTCAAGTTATTGTAGTCCCCCCGCCCCCCTGTATTGTTTAGTAGAGGTTCTCTATTGTTCTTTCCCCAGTAAACTAAACTGAAACCCCAGCAGAGAACATTTTAAGCCTCTATATTGTTCTTTAGAGGTTATCTACTAGTTCTTCCCCCAGTAAACTAATCTGAAAAACCAGTAGAGAATATTTTAAGCCTCTGTATTGTTCTCAACTGGTTCTTATCCCAGTAACCTAAAGTAAACTAAGCTTCAGAACCAATAGAGAACCATTTCAGCCCCTGTATTGTTCTTTAGAAGTTCTCTGCTGGTTATTTTGTTATTTTCCTTGTGAACTAAACTACAAGGAAGAACCCACAGAGAACCTTTTAAGCCCCTTTATTGTTCTTTGCACGTTCTCACACTTGCTGTTTATCTCATATTCCAGGTTTGAGAAGGAAACATGCTGTTTTTCCACGAAGGATTCTGAACCTTTAAGCCAACATTTCATAGGAAATGATAAATAATTGTTCATATTTAAAGTAGAAATATCATGTGAAAGCATATCTGCCATTTTCATGCAGGATAAGTATTTTTATCTACAATACTTAAAGTGCATTTTGCTAATAGTAGTGCTGTACTTGTAATTGAATATTTTTACACTGTGGTGCTGCTTTGTTTCTAAGTAAATAATCAAATTGTCATTTGTTCTGCCAGCATTAATGACGAGAAATGACTGGTTATTCATGGAGGTCAGTGCTGGTCAACAGGTTCACCCGCCGATTGCAGCACTGCAGTGAAAACTAATATTTCTGCCTGTTTTCCTCTCTCGTTTTTTAGCCAGCAGGGGGCAGCGCAGCCTCTCGGTGCGCTCCTGTGTGCGTCAAAAAGCCTCCCAACTTTGTGGGGCTGAACAGTGAAGCTGCCCTCCTGAGTTGTGCGCCTGTTCACAAATGACTTATTTTGAGAGCTCGCTGTGACTCTGTGGTTTGTAAACGGGTGTGTAAAGCGTGGATGTGACTTCCAGTGGCGATCACCATCAGGGAAGCATCAATATAAACAAAAATCAGTTACATGTGAGCCCCAACTGGGTGTTTTTTGTGCCTTTATACTCATATTTTTTTATAATCTGCATGGTGCAGAGAATAATTTACCTCCTGTTTCAACCATGTTTCACCCCTCACTGTGTAGTTATTCTGAATAATCTAAAAAAAAAAACATATCCGCATTGATACAGATGTTTAAATGTGCAGAAAATGCAATGAAATAATTAATTTTTTATCATGACGCAGCCCGGAAAAAAACATCTGGTAATGCAATTATGTTGTAGGTACTGTATGTTGCGTGTGCACGGTGAGTGAGTCACGCAAGATGCTCAAGGTTCACCAGCAGCAGCAGAAGCAGCAGCAGACAGCGTCACCCAACCACAGTTGCCCACACAGGCGTTAGAGAGGGAGGAGGGCGCCGCTGGATCCCGTCCATTCGACTCCCCCCTCCTCCGCCGGACTGATCACACTGATTGATCGTCGGGTGCGTCCCGGAGGAACCCCCTGCGTGGTGCTCGGAGGATCGAGGAAGAGGGGGGGTTGTGTGTGGTCGCAGATGACACGCAGGAGAAAGTGTGTGGGCGGATGAGGAAGTTCACAGCGCGGATTGATGGTCACACACCTACTGTACTGTACTGGCACTTTATCTCAGCAGTAGCGGCAGCAGCAGCAGCATCTCCAGCCACCAGTTTTCTGTGATCGGAGGTGATCCGCGCATGGGAAAATGACAATCAAGTTTGTGGTGATGATCTTCATACTTGTGCTTCAAGGTGCTCGGTAAGTCGCACCTTTTTTTTATTTATATGCATGATCAACAGCTTTAAAAGTTCATATGTGGGATATGATTGCGTGAGCTGATAATGCATGTTTTTTTTTCAAAGGGCTTTCCCTGCACATACACACAAGGAAACACACACACACACACACACACACACACACACACACACACACTCACAGACAAAAATGACTGCTGTGCGCAAATGCAGTCTGACAGTCATTAAATTTAAACTCAATGCATGCAAATATAAGCTGCTGCGACAAAGTTTTTTTTAATGACAACACTGTTTTTTAAAAGGGTGCAAGGGTAGAACATGACTAACGACCCCCGCACTCACCACCACCCCCGTGTTTTCACCCCACCTCCCCCACTTATAGTTCTGATCTACTGGATTATGGCGACGACGATGAAGATCCCAACGACACCACTGTCAATCAAATGCTGGTCCCCAGGTCGCACCAGGAGGACGCCACACTCATACTCAACAATCTGCTCAAGGAATATGACAAGACGCTGCGGCCGGACATTGGAGGTAAGGCTGGGTCATGTTCAGGAGTCTAAAGCTTGTAAAATAGGCAAAAACCTGAATGGAGTTCAGGGTTGGAGGGACTCCAGGTGCTGATTGGCACTGGCTGGGAGTGGAGCTGTCCACGGTGCTGAAACGATGGAGGTTGTTTACCTCCCAGTAACATGGGCGTAGGTTTTGTTTTGATATTGGGGGGACACAAAAGGAAAAAGGGGGATCCTCCTTCCTACCTGCACTCTTATTGAATCTGTATGTACCAGTTTTTGCCTTTTTTTGCATGTATTTGTGGTGTCAATGTTTGAGAACCGGACACCAGAGAGTGTTTGACTTTATTGTAATTAAGTCAAATTTATATTTTCTACATATCAAATATTTAAAATCAGGTTACATAATGCTTCACAGTAGCAAAAAGACAATTAAAAAAAAGCTCTAAAACATGCAGGCAAATATTGTCTAACAAAGAAGATTTTGTGTCTCCAGTCTCAATGTTTGTATTTTGTGTCTTTCTGGGGTATTTGAGGTCTTTTTTGGTCATTTTATGTCTCTTTGTGATGAGTTTGTGTGTACTTGTGGTTGTTTTATGTCTCTTTGTAGTTGTTTTGGGTCTCTTTGTGGTTAAATTATTTCTCTCTCTGGTTATTTTCATGTCTCTTTATAATTTCCGTGTCTCATCAAGGTATTTTGTGTCTGTTTTGGTCATTTATATGTCTTTATAATCATTTTGTATCTCTGGCTGTTTTGTGTCTCTTTGTTGTTGTTTTCATGCCTTATTGAGGTAATTTCTGTGTGCCTTCATGTCTCTTTGTGTCTCTGAATAATTTCTGTGTCTTAATAAAAGTCCTCTGCTGCTTTCATGTTTTCAGCTGCAGAGACAATTGCATATGTTCAAAATACTGAGGGGGGCGTGTCCCCTGCATCCCCCCTGAAATCTACACGTATGTGTAAGCTTTAATGCTGCTTCATTCACACCCAAGACTCCATGTTTTTTTGTGGCTGCACCATTCCCTCAAATGGAGATGTTGTGCAAGTGCTGTCCATTTCATTACCTCAAAATGCAGACAATACTTGGTACATTTGGACACTTTGGGATGTCAGCTAGAATTAAGGACAAGGATAAAGTGCATGTTTGGACAATGTTGTGCTGGACAGCTTGCGATTATAATGATGACCCTAGGCTGCAGCTTGTTAATTACATAGTTTGCTGAAAAAGTACGAAGTGTTTGGATGTGTTTTTCAGTATCTACAGTATGATAATGCATAACCTTCCACTATTTTCTTTCTTGATTTATCCGCATTTTTTAAAATTAATTGTTTTGTCTTTAAAATATCAGAAAATATAATATTTGATCATTTTCCAAATCCTAAGGTGTGGTCTCAAACCCAAAGATAACCGTTTTAATATCACAAATGACAAAAAGAAGCCGTAAATCCTCCTGTTTAAGAATCTGACACCAGAAAGTGTTTGACTTTTCTGGAATGAAGCAAAATTTATATTTTTATATGGCAACTGTCAAAATCAGGGTTACATCGTGTTTCACAGCTTCAAAAAAACAATTAAAAAGTTCATAACAAATGCAGGCAAAAATTGTCCAACAAAGACAAACAAATCAAGGTGGAGAAGCATCAGTTAGATTCCTTTGTAGGTTTTGAGATGACCCCAAGAGGGAGACTGATTCATCGTCTTGGAGCTACAAACGTTTGGTCAGTGCAAGCCTTGAGTGACCGAATGGATCTTCAGGGATCAGCAGCTCACTGAAACATGGTGGTTAGGACTTGCTACAGGCTTTCGGCTTATACAGCATAAAATGAGCAACAACAGTCAAGACATGAAGACAGATAATGGTGGATAATATGTTTAAGCTGCTGGAAACATAAAAGGGCATGCAGTTTGGCAGTTTTCTTATATTAAAATAACAATTTGATTGAGTGACATATGATGTTTCTCAAAGTTAAAAAGGTTAGAACCCCACAGTAGGCTTCTAGGAAAAAAGGCAGCCAGTGATGATAACATAAATTTGGGGATGCCAAACCAATATATTCATAAAAAAATATATAAATAAGAAATGTGAAAGTGAGTATTATCAGGAAAATGTACTTAAAGTATTAAAAATAAAAGGAGCCAATGCATAGAAATATAAGAAAAAAAACCCCAAAAAATCTAAACTGTAAAAAAAAAAAGGATAAACACATGCAAACCTCAACATTATTAAGAAAAAAATACCCCAAAAACTTTATTTTTTTAAACAGAAAAAAACACCCCCAAACTCAATGTTATTTAAGAGAAAAAAAACAGTCTTAAAGATCAAAAATAAAATAAAAAATTCAAACAATAAAGAAAAAAAATCCCCAAAACTCAACATTAGGAAAAAAAGAAAAAGAAAAATATTCAATTGTTTATCACAGTAGTTGGTTAATGATTGTTGAATAATTAATAAACTAATCATTGCAGCTGTACTTGAATGAACTGTTTTGGTAATTTAATGTAATGTTATTTCATTTATAACAACAAAAGGCCATATTTTATTAACTCCTCTTGGGCTTTTTATGCAAAAATCTTAATCTGTAGAGTAGTAAAAAGTACAATGTTTCCCTCTAAAATGTATTGGAGTAAAAGTATAAAGTAGCATGATAAGAAAATACTCAAGTGAAGTACCTACAATTCAGACTAATGTGCAGTACTTGAGTAAATGCCTGAGTGTGAGTTGTTTATTTTATGCATTTATGACAGTCATAGTATAGGCCTAAAGTATAGCTGTACTTGCTTATGATAAATAATATATTGAGAAAGTAGTTTTCAAATTGTGAGGGTTTTTCTGGGCTGGGGGGACCTGCTGGCAGCTGCGGTCCCTCCAAAGTTAAATCTGTGACTGCAACCACACAGTCAGGCACCAATCTCTGCTGGACAGTTTTGTAATATGGTCATATTTGAAAGTTTGTTGCGTTTTATGAATATGTAGAGCTGGACATTGTTGCTATGGATATGATGGGGAAAAAGAGGCAAGTTTGACCTTTTATTTTGTTTTGAAAGTGTTCCTGTAAGGTTTACGAAAACACTTCTTGAACTACATAATCCTATTAGATTATCTGAAAAATGCATTGTTAATAGTGCTGCTTCTGAGAGCTCCTGAGATTTTGGTCATATGTGGTTCTCAGTGGGTCCTTTTATTTTTTCAGAGCTCACCTGACCACAGAAAAATCTAATTAGGTGTCTTTTCATGTCTGACCTCTGCAGTTGATTATAGGGCTGACATATGGTGTGTGTAAGCAGGCGTGTGTGTGTGTGTGTGTGTGTGTGTGTGTAAGGTTGAGGGGTGGTAGCTTGAGTCCACGTTGTTCTCTGATTGCGCCCACATTATTCCTGCTCTGCTTCTGCTGCAATCAAACCTCTGAACTTGTTGGAGGGGTTTGTTCCTCCTCAGAGAGGCGGTGAGGACGGCTGCTAATCAGATGGTTACTGGTTTGATCCCCAGAGTGCTCTCACTGGTGGGCTGGACAAACTGGAGAAGCTCTCTGCGTTAAATGTGGAGTCATTACCAGAGTCCCGTTTAGACTTACTGTGTATGCATAATAGCATGGAGAAACTGAGCTGTATCTGACCGAATGCATCAAGACAGACGTCTGTGCTCCAGAGTGAAGCTCTGAATGTTGACCAGTGTCGACATAAACACACCTTCAGTAGATTTAACGGTGCCATGTTGTTCATCTGTGGTGTTCAGACGCTTTATAGATCTCGCCGTGTCCCAAAAGGAGTCTGTTTTGTTTTTATTTTCTTACTTTCCAATTTACTTCTGCTTTGTTCACATTTCCCCCCCTGTATTTCTCTCCCCTGCATTTGGGATTTTGCATTTACAGTCAGCGATGTGCTGACAAAATAAGAGGAATAGTTGATCTGATAGGAAGAAATCATTTGGGAATCGCTCTACTCTACATTTTGGAATAAGCACAGTGTTGTTTCTTAACTTTTTTTTTTAGATGCTTTAGTTGTTGTTCTGTTTCCTGAAGCTCAATGTGACATTTTTTCACCTCGTATTACCTGAATCCTTGCTTCTGCTGCGTTCACGTAGAATCAGGGAGACTCTAGATGGCAAACCAGATGTTATTTTAGTAAATGAGAGCAGAATGGTAAAATTAGGTGAAGTCTGTTTCCCCACTGATCCGTGTTTTCCCCCTTTCCATTACCCAAACCCTTAGACCATCACACATTAACGGGAGGGAAACACGCAATCATTTCACAAGGGAACATCTTTTGACACATCTCAATAGATTATATTTATATATCGTCATTAATGATACTTGATGATACTGTATTATATTACCAAGTATCATTAAAGGCCTTGATATACTAAATATTTTGTATAAAGTATCTTGTGATGCAGTATATAACACATCTTTGCATACAGCATATTTTGTAACATTTCTTTACATATTTTATACTGTATAAATTATCGTTATATATTGGATATTGTATAAAAAGTACCTTTATATACTGAATATTTTGTATTTGTTATACAGTATGTAAAACACGTTTATTTACTATAACCCCTGTGCCCGGTGATATCTATCTATCTATCTATCTATCTATCTATCTATCTATCTATCTATCTATCTATCTATCTATCTATCTATCACTGTATTCTGTACATAAAGTATTTTTGTATACGGTAAATTGTGTATAAAGTATCTTTTCTGTAGTATCTTTATATGCAGTATATCGTATATAAAGTATCTTTTCTGTATACTCTTTATAAGTATCTTTCTATACTGTGTACTCTAGCTACACAGTATATGGTTTACCGTTTATCTGATTTCACGTGAACGCAGCAGTGTGGAGCAGCAGAACGCGTCCTTTCTTAATTTATTTTTTATTTTAATTTATTTTTCAATTTCTCAATTGATGTGAAGGTGCAGTTAACAAAACGAATTTATATATATATATATATATTTTTTTTAAATGTAATAATTCAAGGTAGCATTGACCCCGGTGTACTTCCTGTGTCATCTGTCCAGAGGGGTTCACCTGAGCAAAAACCTTTGTCAACAAATCAGCATGTGCGCGCCGCGGCTTTTTAGGATGTTTTGAACCAGTATATTGTTTCGTGAAGAGGACCGAGGCCGGAGTTTGAACTGTGATGGAGAAAAAGTCTGGAGGAGGGGACGATAATGAGCTTGATAATGTTTACGTGGTGGAGCGATGCCATGTTGGAAGAATCATCAGGAGTAACGTCACTATTGTTTGTTTGTTTGTTTATTTGTTTGTTTGTTTGTTTTTGCTTCGGAAGCTTCTGGACTTTTTCAAGCTGTTTATTATTTAATGCAATTTTTTTTACATTGACTGTCACACGAGCACGCGAGCTTTTCGTGCTTTTGTCAGCCAAAGACTCACGAAGAGGAAGAGGAGCGGTGACACTGGGACCTGCAGACTGGTTCCACTGGTTCTCAGCTGCATGGACACAGATGCTAAAGACTGGACATTGGTGCTAAAGACTGGACATTGGTGCTAAAGACTGGACATTGGTGCAGTGGCTTGCAATAATCACAATGCAGTGTTCTTCTGTGAATGGTGAGTACACATTTTAATGTCATTTAAGGACTTGTTATTGTTGAGTGTTATTGTTTGGGCTATTTGTGTATTGTATCATCGTTAATGTGTGCCGGCTGTCCCATATGTTTTCATTATTTTGACCACTGGTGATGACAGTGAGGCGTGTGGGCTGGTGGTGCAGTCTGACCCGGTCTGTCTCCTTGTTCAGCACAGTGTGTCCTCTTGTCAGTGGTGCCACTCAGTCGGTGGTGATGGTTGTCTGGTGTAAGCAGAAGTGGTTGTTATGTGCAGACCAGGGGCGGATTGTGAGACAGCTGGGCTCACACATGCAAAAGGCTCCTCTCCTACAGAGGTGCCAGACTTGCAGATTTTGTGCTGTTTTATACTCTCTTTTTTAACTGTTGTTGTTTTGGGTCTTTACATTCTGCATCTTTTTGTTGGTTTTTGTGTCTGGTGACTTTGTGTGTGGTCATTCTGCGTCTCCTTCTGGTTGTTTTGTGTGTCTTTGTAGCCAGTTAATGTTGCATTGAGACAATAGTCTGTTTTTGGTTGTTTATCTCTGTGTAGTTTTGTGTCTTTTTGGGTATTTGTGTAGTCTCTTTGTGTCTTCTTGAGGTTTGTCTTTGTAGTCATTTTGTGTATATTTGTGATTAACTTAATTATTTGATTAATTATTTGTATGTGGACATTTTGTGTCTCAAGTCTCTTTGAGGTTATTTTGTGTCTTGCTATGGTAATTTTGTCTATTTGATGTCTCTTTGCAGTCATATTTGTGTCTCTTTGTGATTATTTATGTCTTTTTCTCATTATTTTGTGTCTCTTTGTAGTTGTGTTTCTCCCTGTGGTTGTTTTTTGTCTCTTGGTTGTCATTTTGTGTTCTATGAGGTGACTTTGTGTCTTTTTGGTCATTTATGTCTCTGTATTGTCATTTGTATCTGTGGTTATTTTGTTTCTCTTTGTCGTTGTGGTTTTCCTTGTGGTTGTCTTGTATCTCTGTCGTAATTTTTTGTCTCTTTGAAGTCACTTTGTGTCTCTTTGTGTTTATTTAGTGGCTATTTTGTGTCTCCTTGTTGCTGTTGTGTGTTTCTGTAGTCATTTTGTATCCACATGATGAAATTTTGTGGCTTTTTTTGGTCATTTTATGTCTCTGTAACTTTATCTTTGTGATTGTTGTCTCTTGGTAGTAATTTTGTGACTCGTGGTTGAATTCAACTCGTGGTTGAATTGTTTCTCCTGGCAATCATTTTGTATCTGTGTGTTTTCTAGTGTGTCTATGTAGTAATTTTGTGTCTGTATGTCTTTATTTTGTGTCTGTTTTTAGCCATTTTGTATCTATTTGTAGATGTTTTGTCTACAAATATGTCTTAATGATGTAATTTTGTGGCCTTTTTTTGTCATTTTGCGTCTCTTTGTAGCAATCATGCATGTCTTTGTACTTTTGTTTCTGTAGTCGTTTCATCTGTTATTGAGTAATTTTGCCTACTCTGGTTGTATTTATGTCTCTCTGTAGACATTTAGTGTCTTCCTGTGGTTGTTTCGTGTCTTAATGAGGTGATATATCTTTTTTGGTCATTTTATGTTAGTTTGTAATAGTTTTGCCTCCCGCTACAGTTGTTTTGCCCATTTACTCATTAATTTATTAATTTGTCTCCTTGCAGTACCTTTGCATCTCTTTGTGGTCATTTAGAGTCTCTTCCTGGTCAGTACAAGTTAATTGGAGTGACATTTGTAGGGTGGCAACTTGCGTAAAGATTATTTTCATTTTCAGATAATCTGTTGATTGTTTTATTGATTAACTGATAAGTTTTTTGGTCGATAAAATATCAGAGAATGGTGAAAAATGTTGACCAGTGTTTTCCAAAGCCCAAGATGAAGTGCTCAAATGTGCTGTTTTGTCAACTACCCAAACATATGAAGTTTACTGTCGTAGAGGAGTAAAGAAACCAGAAAATGTTCACTTTTAAGATTTAAACTAGTTGGTGATCAATTTAATAGTTAACAAATAATCGATTAGTTGCCGAAGCTGTAGACATTTTGCAGGAGCGGGAGGAGGCCCTGACACTTTGGGCCCCCACAACATATAAAATATATTTTGTAATACATAGAGTTGAAGATGGATAGATGAAGAAAAAATGAAGTTGTGCTCCACAAAAGTACATTCATTTTTGGACTATTTTTGCGAAATATTGGATTCCTTTACCTCTTCGTCCTTAAAACACAATTTTATTAAATGACAAACACCACTTTTAATCCTCTAATTAGGAGTTTGATTTTTAAACAGTGTGTTGAGTAGACGTACCTGCCTCTCAGCTGCAGGACTCATGGGTTTGAAGTTAAGGTTTATTAGCACTCAGTCTGAGACTACGCTGTGTACCTTGAAGTTGCCACCTTCAAGCCTGAAAGACTTTCATTTGTAATGGCTTCAGTTGGGAGTTTTAGTGGAGTCACGCTTGAGATAAAGTTTCAAAAGACTTTGTGGAAAAGACTCTGGTGGGAACACTTATCTCCAGATCATTAAGGCTGTTTATTTGTGTTTTTAGGTTATTTAAAATGACCAGGCACCCAGCTTCCACCGGCAGTAACCTGGTGAGAATTGATTTTTTTCGCCTCCGCCGGCGGCTCGCTCGCCTCGGTTCAGTCGGGCAGCGCAGGGGGAATCTCCCTCCAGCTCTGCTTCCATAATTAAGGATGAAATTTTGATGAGATCCAGTTGACAAACCTCGGTGTCATCCATGAAATGTTAATGTCTTAGCAGGATAATGTGAGGCAGCGGAAACATACGGGCGAAATACCCCTGCACACACACACACACACACACACACACACACACACACACACATAGAGATACACACACACTCGTATGGATGATGCTGAGTCAAAGACAGATCTGGGACATTTAAGTCATTGTAAAAAAGAGTGGGCTCAGTTTCTGCAACAAATCTCTGTGAAACACACACACACGAACACACACACACAAAATCAGAAACACTCACACAGAGAGGCAGCCACTGAAGTCACAACAGTGTGGCTCATTTTCGAGATATACCTGGATTTTGTCTAAATCAAAGTCATCCCCTTTATACAAACACAGTCTCACACACACACACACACACACACACACACACACAGTATCAAACAATGCTTTTCCTTTTGCCTCTTTCTAAATGTGAACAACTTCTCCTCTGTAGTTCAGCTTGTTAATCTGCTGCTGGCGGTGGAACCAGAGCACATACTGTTGTTTTAAGCATAGTTAATGTTTCTGTATTAATTGGGCATTAATTCAATATTAGAAGTGTGTTTGAAGCAAAAACAAAATAGGGGAGGCTGGGGGTGTTTGTACCACTTTTCTGTGTTTTGCATTAGCCCTCTCTAAATTGTTATTTGCTGCATTTATGCTTCTTTTTTTGTACGGATTAAACAAACCAGATACATCGTACAGTGTTAGTGAGCTTTAGAGGTGCTGGTGTCTGTTTACCCCTGCTGACATTTTTTATGCTACGCTAAGCTACTTATCTGCTAGAGATGGATATTGATCTCATCAATAGTACAAACAAGCATATTTCCCACAATGTCGTACTGTTTCTTTGAGCCAAGTGTATTGGCCACAAATGAATGTTGGATTTTGTAAGTGTCACTAATTTTCCTCTCGATAACTTCTACTGAACTCAGTGATGAATGCAAATGGTGCCTTTTTTGTGTTAAATTGACAATTTGTAATGCATGTCCTGCAACAAATAATGTAATCCTGCTTGTCAAAATTAGGGCTGTCACCATCTTTGGTTTGTTGGTCGACTGGTTGGTCAGTACGCTCTTGTCTGAGCAAATTCTCATTGGTCGGACAGTCGCTGGTGTTACTTTAATGAGTCTGTCTCTTCCCAGCTACAAACGCCAGTTGTTGTTGTTCAGCACTCACTTTTCCTCTGTGACCGTTGGTCTTTGTGGTATATGTCCCGCCCCTTCTCCACTGTGATTGGATGACTGGTGACAGTGACTAGTGCAGTATTTTACCCAAAGTTAAATATTTTTCAACTCTTATTTTAAATCGGTAAACAGAATCAGAAAACATTTAGCGTCAGATTTTTCATGATGGATCTATTTTTCTAATTCTCCAATAAAACCCTGCAGTTTAAGGCTGGATTAAAACAATTAATTAGTTAACATTATGTTGTATATAGTGTCCAGTATGTCAGATTTTTCTCATCAGTCCTGCTCAACATTTAGTGGTGACATGGACTCGTGAAGGCAGCTCAGGTGGAAAAGTGTTACAGTGCACAGTTTATTAATATAGATTTTAATATTATATCCAAATTCCAATTTATGTTTCACTTGACATTAACGCCTTCCCTGTGACAGGAAAAAAGGCTACCAGGTAGACTGTTCTCAGTGCACTGTGGTGATTCAGTTGATAATGATTTTTTCCCCATCGACCAATAAATGAAGAGAGTCGGCCGAATTTCAGTCCGTCAATAGTTAAAATTGTCTTTTAAAACTAGTATCTAAAGAGACAGCTTTGCATTTTCAAAATGTCATATTAGCATAAGCTAACCACTTTATTTACCTTTGAAAACTGCTGATTTTTATGCCTCCTTTCTGTCAATATCTGTGGCTGCATGCTTTACGTTTTTAGTTGTCCGTCCGTCTGTTCGATTGTCATTCATGTTATACATTCCCAATGCGGCGGGGAAATTTCTTCAACTTTAGCACAAACGTCCACTTGAACTCAACGATTAGCTGGTTAGAATTTGGTGGTCGACGGTCACTGTGACCTCACAAAACACGGTTGGCCATAAGTCAAGAATTCATGCACTATGACAAAATTTCATATAAAAATATCTATTGGGATGAATTGATGATGTGATGACATTTTATATTCAAGAGGTCAAAGGTCAACTTCGCTGTGACATCATAATGTCCTGCAAAAACACTTTAATGGCCATTATTTAATGCCATGACAAGGGTTGCAAATCGTAGGCAGTGTCCTTAATAGATTATTGGTGAAATTAACAATCGATTAATCATAATTTAAAAAAAACATGAAAAATTTGCTTATATTACCTCAGATTTGCAAATAACTGACTGGAGTAATATGCTTCAGTATACTGATAACTTCCATTCTGCCAAAAAAACCCCACTTTATACGTTTTTGAAACCCTTCAAAGTCTTCTCTGCGTATATTATATGTAGGAAAGATGATGGTCAAACATTGATGTGACAGTGTTTTAACTCATTGGTGGTGACATTTGATCGCGAGGCTGTAATTCCAGTCTTTGAAACTTAAAAAGTACAGTTTCAGTTTCGCTGCAGTGAAGCGAAACTCACTGAAAATAAGGGCAGAAATTCAAGATAGAGCATAACAAGGTTATTATCTTAGTTCCCGTGTTTGTTTTCCCCCTGTCTCTTCCAGTCTTGTGAAGTCAGCAGCGAGCCTAATCTTCATATAAAGTGGGTGACTGGTCCACTTGTGAAAAAGCGTCCCACATTTCCCCCGAGCAGAACAAGTGTTGAGCCTCACCTTAACCGATAAGAAGCAGTTCGCCTTGGATGAAGATGAGATGCTTTTGTGTCCCTATTGTGTCACTTTCCTTTTGGATTCAGAGTGTGATCACTGCGTGCGCTGTGTGTGATCCTCGTGTGCTGTGCGAAAGGCGAGTGTGTCAGTGTTTGCGTGTGTGCTCGCCGGGGAGTCGAGGACAAAGCGAGCTGGAGTAGAGGGCTTTGTATGCTGCGAGGGCTCTGCAGCCACGCACATGGAGAGTTTGGGAGCCAGGGGTGGTTCAAGGAGTTCGATTAAGGTCTGAGCCGCACTTTAAAAACCCAGCAGCCCTCCAGCAAATTAAACAAATAGATTCAAGCAAGGTTAAAGTCATGAGCCCACAGACAGCCATCTGTTGTTGTCCGAAAACTATTAAAACACATCAGGACACCGGGTGACATGTTCCTTTCTTACCGTGAACACCCACACTATGTGATTTTGACTCAGTCCCCACATGCAGTGCCCTGCTGCTCTCAAGACTCACTGGAGCAACAAATGTGCATTCATCCACTGCTAAAAATAGGCCCCAACCAATGTTGTATTTACTACTGTTTGAGTAACATTTGCTAACATCTACAGGGCCCAGCTTATTTAGGAACGTCTGTTTTTAGAAATGAAACCATACATCTGTGAGTTATTTTTAAAGATTGTGTCTTCAGTGGGAACCAGTGAGCTCGGAGCAGTGATCCACAGACAGCGAAGGGAAGTCAGTAGGTCAAGTTGATTAAGAGAAAGAATAACATCTTATTGGTTTTGGTCTTTAATTATAATGGATTTTGTGACTCGTTTTATTATGCTGTAGAACTGCAATTCTCATATTATTTTGCTGGATGTAACAAAATAAAATGTTGCTGGATGGATTCTTTGAGTTACACCATGAACCATAATGTGAGCCACGTTTTTATAGCACAAATTGTGGTTTACATTTTAATTAATCACTATAAACAGATATTGTATGTATACAACATCTGTGGGAATGGTACCAGATTTTGGTGCTGGAAGTGTTCTGGTTTCAGTTTGTAGGCAGACCAGTGTTGACCAATCCCGTTTGAGTGGGAGGTGCACAGTCTGTGTAGAGACGTAGCGCACTGGCTGAAATGTAATTACTGAACTTGGCAGCTTTTGTCTATTAGCTTTTTTCAAAATTTCTCCAGATTTATAAGAAAGTATCTGTTTTTAGACATTAGCCAAAGTGACATAAGATAGTGGCTGATTACACCAGATCCCCCAAAAATGTTTTCCGTTGTGCCCAGAGGCTTTAATGACATCAGGCAACTAAGTGGTGTCAAAAAATATGGATTTATCGATACATTTCGATTCTGAATATTTAAAATGGTTTTATTGCTCATTTTCTGCATTTTGGCACATAGCAGTACCAGCCTCACCTTCTCATTTTTGATGTTTACTGCAGTCATTCCTCTGCTCTCTGCTATTTACTGAAAAAAGAGAAGTTGTCCCTTTCGTGTTATAGCTTTATATTTATCTTTCAATTATAAAATTAAATTGTATCCCTATAATGTCAATTTTAAGGTATTGTACCAAAGAAAAAAAAGAAGCATTATTTTTTAACCTCTGAATTCCATGTTGATTTCCTGGGAAAAAAATGGTGCATTTTACAACAGCAGCTTTGTTTTGCAAAACAACTTAAGAACCAACAAATTGATATAATTAGCAATGGATAGAATTTACGGCTGAAACGACAAGGAAATTAGCACCATGGACAGAGACGAAGCAAAAAAAAAAAAAAAAATCCACGAAAATAGTCGTCAGGGTGGTGATGTTGAGACAAAACAGCTGATTGACAAAACATTTGATTAAGATATTACCACTTTAAGAAACTGCCTTTATTTGAAATCACTTGACTTTGTAGAAACAACTGAAACGTACCGGAGTAAAATAAACTGATCGTTATCAGATTTAAACTCAAGGGAAACCCTGATTGTCTTTCAAAAAGTTAATCCGAAACAGGCGGCTGTTTTTCACTCTGATCAGGTTCAGCATCAGCTGGCATGCAAATACAGTCACCCTGACAGCTTTTCAATATAGCCAGGTGGCTAATCCAGTTGCAGCTTGTGGGCGATGGCAGCCGGCGGCTCTGTGACTGAAGGCTGTAATTGTCCAAAACTAACAAGCTGTTGATCTACATTGACTGACCAGGTTTCTGCAATCATATCTGCCATTATGGCCTCCCTGAATATGTCTGCCGCTTACAATCGAGCCTGTTGGTGTGAGTGAAAAGGGAAAGACAGTGTGTGCATTTCAATAGGAGGTGTGTGTGTGTGTGTGTGTGTGTGTGTGTGAGACCAACAAACAGCGGCTGTTTGTTGTTGTACTGTATTTTTATCTGTCTATATTTATTCCTTTGTTTTTTATTTCAGTGAATTTTTGGTCACTTAAATGCACACTTTTGCACACTAATAATGTGCATCATGTAAATGTGTGTGTCTTTGATTCAGATAAAAGCCAGGTGTGTGTCAGAAATAGAAACCGTAGCTGCTTGAACATTGTTGCGTTGCAGCTGTTTTCTCTCTCGCTCAATCACCTCTCTTTTGTGCCTTTCCTTTCTCCCTCTATTCCCTCATTACGTCTTGTTCACACCTCCCTCCACTTAGTATCAATTACTGCGCTGCCACATAATTCATGTCAGTATTTTTGCGATCCAGATTTGTGGCTTTTCAGATTCAGAGTGAAAGTTTGACCCACTTTGCATCCTATATTAAAACCTCATAGATCTGATTCAGAAGTCATGTCAGATTCAGTCACTGCAGGGCGAAGCACGCGATGAGGAGGATGGGATTTAGGCAGCGCAGCATTTGGTCTCGGTGAATTCTACTCATATCCTCATACGTCAGCAGCGCTACATTTTCCCCTTGTTTGATGAAAGATTTAGCTATATCCTTTGTTTTATTAAAGCACAAAACCAGTGGAAATCAGATCTTAACATTCTTTACTTAGAAACTTCAGACTGGCTTTGTGTTCTTTTCTGTATCTCAGTGCCAGAAATAACAGGGGAGTGTTTGACTTGCGCTCAGATGCTGTGATTTTACTCTGACGAGTAGCTTTTACTAAAAGTGAATGGGAGTGGTGGAGGAAGTTTTCAGATCCTCTACTTCAAAAAAGTAATTAACAACACTGTACTCTCGCAAGTACTCTGTTACAAGTTAAAGTCCTACAGACAATGTCACTTAAAGCATGTAAGTATAATGTGGAAAATGTCCTCAAAGTATTAAAAGGAATTAATGGGGGAAAAAATATCATACAATCGATATGACAGGATAATGGAAATCATTTAAATATAGATTTTTCTACTTGAAATGTCTAGGGCTGTACCCAATTCAGAATATGCAAGTTGAATGGGATTTTGCTCTCCGAAACAAATTTTCACTGATTTGTTTTGTTATTTTTACAAAGTTAAAAAGTTTGGGCTCAGCAGGACGTTCAGTGGCATTCACGTCAGATAATAAACAAGCTAACAGCGCTAACAACAGGTCGCAAATGCATAACAACATTTTTTGTCAACTCTAGATATGAAACAAAAGCCAGAAACTGTATTGTATTAATTTGATTTCACCTTTGGAAGCAGAAGGTCTTTCCTCCGCATGTCTGCAGCACTATGTCAAAGAGTAGCGTGAAAGTCAAGAGCACTCACTTCACAGCAAAATCTGGGATCCAAAATGTAAACTGCTCAGCACGTCGATTAGCAAAGAAAAAAGAAACGTAAAAAACACTGACTGGACTTGAAGCTATCTCAGACTGATGATTAGAACCTCCGACTTTCAAGGGGCAGCCCTAGAAATGTCCCATTAAGGTCATCTTTATGTACGTTGACAAATTACTTATTCATGAACAAATTAAACATTAAACCTATTAAACATCTGAAGGCTGGAAACCGAGAAGTGCAGTGGGACAGTGGACTGTTAATAATATGCGTCGATAATGAGGGAGCAGAGAAGTTAAACCTGGAGCAGATTGTGGAGTACTTCACAGAATGACAGGTGAATACTACACTCACCGAATACATTTACATGCACAAAATATTCACTCATATTTTCCCCCTCATATTCTCAACTCAAATTTAGCCTATTCTACATCTTAATCAGAAAATCAATTTGTAATATTCGGTTTGAACATGCTGTTCATATGACCTCATGAATATTGTTGTAGTCATAGTGGAATATCAGAGATCATCATCACTGTCTGCTGATGTTTTATTCTGCTAAAGAAACGTCACATTATGTGATTTATGTGACTTGTTGACTGATGCTTGCTGCATCTACAGCAACTACTTTTTTGTCATTGAGTTTTTTTCTCTTTTTTATTTGTTGGTAAATTTAGTAAATTTGAATGTTTTGAATTTATAATCAGTTGCATGCAAAAACTGCAAAGTACGTCTGTTGTTGGTTTGGAAACAAGGACTCTGTGGCATGATGTTGTTCCTCTAGTGTATTTGTTGACATTTTATGCAATTTGCGTGACACACACACACACACACACACACACACAGATTTTCAATAATCTAATCAAGGCTAGACACAGATGATCATCCTCTGAAGGATGCCACATCTCTGATATAGAAGATTCATAATAAAAGTACACAACAAAAGGTTATAAACCGCAAAAACTACAACACAAACAGTCACAGTGCAAAGCCACACGAACAAGGAGTGTTTTCGGAAGGACATACACAATACTAATATTAAAAAAAATATAAATGTCTTTTTTTTAATTGAAATCAGTAAAAACTGTAACACTAGAATCCTCATTTATCCCTTTGAGCTGCTGAGTTATTATGACGTCTTGTTAGTCCAAGATAGACTTCATCGACACCAATAAAAGAGCTCCTGCGTTCTACGCTCATTATTTTCAGTGCACACACTGTCGCGTTTATACAATAGTCTGGGTGTGTTCAGGTTTTTCTATTTGTTGTCAACATGTGTGTGTTGGAGGTTCGACATGCAGACTCCTGATTGTGTAATTGCTGATAAAGGCCGTGCGTTGTGTACAGATGAATTAAGTGTAGACGTTTCTTGTGAGCTCTTCAGTGTCTGTTATTTTCCACATTGAGCTCAGAAATAATTGTGATGTGGAGCGTATCTCAGGGACTTTGAGCCTCTGTTAATGATGGTTCTGCAGGCTTTGGGTCAGTGTGACATCGCATTCATCTCAGCACTTCACAAACTCAGTGCTTTCTTTAGTGTGACTATAAATTATTATCAGGGCGAGCAGCCAATGTTGTGCGCTAACGTAAGTTATATTGAACACATGAAAGATGCTCTTTGATCGATGAATGTAAACAGGTCTGTGTGCTCAAAGAGCTGCAAACTCACAAACACGTGGACGTTGTGAATTGAGTTGCTGATATTGTTTTTTTTCAGGGCCGATACCAATTATTAGTACTTAATGAGACCCGTAAATGATATTTAGAAGTGATACGCATTTACATTTACAAAAAAAACCCAAAAATCTGTCAAAATGTATAATTTGGAATATAACAAACTCCAAATTAAGTCTTTATTTAAATGTCTTTAGCAAATGTTTGATAAAAAGTGAAACTTTCAACACTGTTTGCAACAAGTTCCCAGCAACTTTTTTTCAAAAGTGAAAATTTAAATAAAAAATGAATAAATAAAAAGTCCCTCCAATGCTGATACTTGATCAGTGAAATAAAACGCAATCACAGATGCTCAGCAAAACGCCAAATATCGGCCCCAATAATCGACCAGGCTGATAATCTGTCAGCCCCTAATTAACACATCACAAGATACTTTCAAACTCATGCTTTTTTATTTCTCTAGTCTGCATTTGGACTGCATTCTGAAAAACAGTGTGTAGACCTCTTTGTTAATTGGCCATTTTCCGAATGAAACGCTTTCCAATTGCATTACATTCAAATCATTAGATACAGATAATGAATTGGCTGAATATTTTTTAAACAGGACATAATTTCCATCCTACAAACTGGATCCAAATTGGCTTGATGACAGTATTTAAATTAAACTTCATTATTTAGTCATTTGAATTAAATAGATTTGGATGACTTTCGACTAGAGAAATACCACTTTGCCAAAGTTTGGGACATCACATTAAAATCCTTGAAACAGTGTTAAAATCACGGCTTTGTGGAGCTTCTTTTTGCAGTCCTCCAAACTCCGCTTTAGCTACACTGTAAAAATAAACTATTTGTTTTTGGCTTGTAACGTCCTTTTTAAGGCGTCACCAACATGTCTTGCAGTGGTGGAAATGACCGTGACAGTGCTGGCTCTAACCTTGTGAACAGCACATTTTACATGTCATGTTCGCACATAAATGTAGTTACTCGTCCATCGTATTGGGGAATAGAGGCGTCAGAACACAACATGGAGATCAGCTTTAAGTGCCTTCTGGTTGTAGCTTTTTTTAAGGCTTCTGATTGGTCAGTGTAGTCGTCTTCTTTGTGTGGCATTAAGGGTTACGGTTACATTGCTGGCTGTTGTTTTGGCGTGCTTTTAATGGTGCTTTAATTGTGTTTGAGTTTTTATTTGGATGGAGATTTTTTAAATGATTTTACATTTTATATTATGCTTGTGTGGACAGGATTTTTTGTGAATTAAGGAGCCGGTGACTTCTTGCCAAATTGTTAAATCAACAGGTTAGATGTGTGTTCAACCCAAATAAAAAGCAAACTTTTTTCTAGTGTTACTCTGGAGCGTTGTCTGGAGGAACAGTTGTCCCAACTACCAATATACCAATGGATTCAAGGATTCTGATCATTTTGGATTAATCAGCCAGTTATTTTCTTGATTAATCAACAAATTATTTAGTCTGTAATATATCGAATAGCTAAAGTGCACCTGAACATTTCCCACAGCTCAAGGAGTTGTATATAAATCATTTGTTCTTTTCTGTCAACAACTCGAAACCCAAAAATGATCCATTAACTGTCATATGACAAAGACATGCAGAATATTTTTATATTTGAAGAGCTACAATGAGAGTATTTGGCATTTTTGCCTCAAAAAAGAAAGCCAAACATTCTAAAACATGACTAAAATGAAATGATCATCAAAATAATTGCCTATTCATGTTCCCGTGATTAGCTAATCATTGCAGCTCTACAGATGCATGTTGAACAATTTCCTGCAATGACTTGAATGATTTCCCCTTCTTTTTGAGATATGAAGAACTTGTCTATTTTTGGCTTAAAAGCTGTCGTCTACACATTTGCTTGGCAGCTCCAAAAATGAGTGAGCGATAAAAAACTGCAGTACTCATAATGCTGTTGAATCCAGATTTCTGCAGATGACAGTTTGTGTGTCACTTGATCATTTTGATTTATGACTTCCTGTTAGGAGTTCACGCCCACTCCCAGAGCTTCTGGATGCTCTGTGCCTCTCCTGTGTCGGCCACTGAGAGGTAAACTTACCGAAAAAAATGTCTGATGCTGCTTAAAAGAAGCAGCGTCTAAAACTGAAGTGTTTTCCAATGGAGTGAAATAGTTGCTCTTGCACCTCTGGCTCAGATGTGGGTGGCTTTGAGGCTGACTCGGTCCTGGCAGGCCTCCTCTCCTTGATCCTCGCAGAGCTGACATTTGGCACAGTGGTGACACCTCACCAGCTGAAAGGACAATTCTCAGAAGAGCCTCCTCAATATTTCAAGTCCAGTGACATTTCATTAGATGAAGAGGAGTTTAGATCCTGGCAAACGCTTCTCCTCCCGTCTCAGGTAGCCGGGTTAGCCGAGCTGACAATCACCTGCGGGAGGGAGGCGCAGGAGCTCCTCGCACACGCGGCGCACACAGACGCAGCAGACATGAGTGGAGACGCACACCCAGACACAAACACACACAAGCTGGCGGACAGAGTAACCTTTATGAGCTCTATGATGCAAATGTCTCTTCCGCTCTGTGTGTGTGTGTGTGTGTGTGTGTGTGTGTGTGTGTGTGTGTGTGTGTGTGTTTGTGTGTGTTGGAGGGACTAAATGTCTCAAAATTAGCATTTTAATGTCTGGAGTTTTACACTTTGTACAGTGTAAAATTTAAAGGTGCTCTACCAGTGCAGTGAATCTTCATACAGCGGTTTGACTGATATTTTATGAAAATGCACTCAAAACAGTTTGTAGGATCTTATGAATCTTGTGAATTAGTGTCCCCACCAGTGAGTTTAGGTTAAGTGTAGGAAGAGACATAGTTTGGTGTTGTAATTTTAGGTACTTTAAGTTGGCTGTTTCGAGGAAAGTTACTTCAGTTAGGTTTAGGAACAGAAACATTGTTGGGCGTTGACACATTACGTTCTTAATCTAAAGTTATGCTGGCTGATTTTGGAAAGGTCAGTTGCTAAGGTTAGGTTTAGGAAAAGAATCATGGTTGGGTGTGGTCACGTTAATGTAAGGTTACATACTTTGCATTAAGTAAAGTAGGTTTGGTATTGGATAGTAAAGTTCATCTCTTGAGCAAAATCATCCTTTTTGTCTTTGTGTTTCTTTGGTCATGTAACAAATATTTCAAAAGTATTTGCATCTTCTTATGGTCTAGTTTTATATGAGGGTCTTCGTTATATCGGGGGAATACTTCTCTAAGTTACGTAGACTAGGAAAATGTTTTGGTTTAATTTTTTAACATCCAGTGACATATTTAACGTGATGTAACAACCTAGCTTAAAATAAGTAAACTTGGTTTGACACAGGACACAGACTGGTCTCATGGGGGAAAGTCGTGTGTTTGTTTGACCCACTGACCATGCAGTCAGACCTGCCTCCTTACATGGACTTCTCTTCTCAAACTGCGTCCTTCTTTATTTCTGTCAGTGCACTTCTGATCGCATCCTGTCAGTCATGTTGGTTACATACGAAGTAGCAGCTCAGACTGAGCTTTATTTGTCAAAGCAAGCTTCAGATTAAATGGTTGATGAGTTTTTCATGCTGATAGCGATATCATCATTGTCATCTGTCACAGCGGTACTCTGCATGTGGGACATTACGTCGCCATGGTGATGTCTGCCTGCATGTTGACAGGCATTGTGATCATAATAACTTACAGATAAGATGATCTCATTATTTTTTTGCAAAACCTTACTGCATAAATTAGCAAATTAATGAGGACTCTTTTTGAAGCTTCTATACCTCTTTAATGCTTAAAATATGGAGCTACCTGCCAAGTGAGCACAAGTATGCTGATAGAAATATTTGCAAATTAATGCAGCTTTTTGGGCCAACATTTTCTACTGAACACACACACACACACAGACACACAGACACACACACACACACACACACACACACACACACACACACACTGTCTGAGGAGGCAAACAGCAGGCCTTGACCAGACATTTAGCTTCTCTTAAAATGTTTAATTCATCTCCAAAGAGAGGTTGCGGAGTGCCGTAGACCCTCGCCTTTCATTCTTTCAGCATTCCTGAGTTAATGAGAAACCACAAAGGAATGGCCAGGCCATCGTGTAGCGCTTTAAAGCGGGGCGCTGATACCAAAGTGAAGAGCATTAGGTGGTAATAAGACCAAGCTGGGTCTGGATCATGGCTGACACATTTCCCATCCCTGTGAGCTCTAACCATTTAATCGATTTCCATCTGTGTCTCCCATGTCCACTCCACTCCAGCCAAAGCACCGGTGGCTAGCCAGGGATTTGGGAGGGGTGGATAGACTTTGAAAATGTAGAAAGGGAAAGGGCGGCTTGCACCTGTGCAGTTTGTATTTCCAGTTTTTAGTGTCTCATGCTTCTACGACAACTAAATGTCTGTCTGATTGCACTGGATTCTATGGAAGATTTAAAATACCTAAATAAGAAAAACTAAGAAAGAAGTACACCTATTTCCCCTTAAGGTATGCATTTACTGTGGTATAATTAAACATAAAAAAAAAGAAATTATATAAAATTATTCAACTTTTTCTCTTGAATAAATTAGTGAATTCTTTTTCATTGTAATATAGATTTTCCATGCGGCATTAAGATCATATCACAGCACAGAAAGTGAAAAAATGTGTATTACATTTAATTATATCATGGCCAGTGAAAATTCTGGATTCTGATTGGTGGGAAGGGATGGATTAACCTTTAGTAACCAGGCGATTTCAACTGATAATTGTCAAAAATAGCAATTTATTGATACAGATGGATTCTGAATATTTGAAATGGTTTTAACAGTAATTTTTCACAGTATTGATATACTCCTATCAGCTGTGCTTTATCACTCTCTTGTTGTTAACCCTTTAAATTCTGCATGGTCTGAAATGGTCCTCGAGTGCCTACTGTGATGTCATTTCTTGAAGTATCTTCAAATGCTTCATATTCCAAAAATCTGTACATCCTAAACTGAAAGGTTGTGTAAGTCAATAAAAGTAATGATGAGTAAAAGTATTAATTGTGTCACTAAAAAAATAATAATACAAAATGTTTAAATTTAGAAACAGAAACAAAATATTTCCAACACCCCATAAGGTTTTTGAACATTATTACATTATTAACTTTTTCGGATATGCTGCTTTGAATGAGCGGAGTGCATGGGCGTTGTGATACCTCAGTGACGTCATTACCAGCGTACAATATGTTAACAGGGAGGACAGATGCCTCGGCTTTCTGCTGCAAACAGAATGAATGCTCTAGTTATTATGATTTATGTTTTTAGATCGATTTAAACAAGATCATGCAACACTGATCTCCTGCAGCTGTCAGCAGGAGGTCTGTTTCTTAAAGGGTTAATGTTTACTACAGTCATGCTGCTGCTACTTACCAAGAAAAGAAAATTTGTCGTTGTCATGTTAAAGCCTTATTATATTTATCTTTTCATACATTCTCATACTTTTCATTTTACAATTTTAAGCAATTTTAATGCCAAATTTCCCCGTGAAATCAGAAATATTTATAAATAATGATCTTTTTCAAGGTATTGTTTCAAAAATAGAAATCCCAGTAATGTGAGAACACTGTTGGACATCTATGATGTAAACTCTCCAATCACAGGTTTCGTGGGCGGGGCCAGGGGCTCATGTCGAAGCTGATGGACCTGATGGCAGGCATGATGGAGAGCCGTTCCCATTAAATTTAGGTACATATGTGATCGAAAATTCTCAAAACTGCAAACTTAACCAAATGTCCATGCAGCGGTCTTCCCCACACGACACTGTTCAACCTTAAGCCCCGCCCATAACCATACCCCCAAGCTATGATTGGACAGTTTTTTGTTTTTGTGGGTTTTTTTCCATTTTGGCATTGACAATGCATCTCCCTCCCTAAAAAAAAGATACCTCATGAAAACTAATGAGTACTTTGCATTGGGAATGCATGCGGTTATTAATAACAAATAGTTAAATACATTTTCTTTTCAACATTTTTTTTTTTTTTTACATTATGACACATTCAACACTGGTGTTGTCACAAAACTGGAATTTCTAACATTAATACAGTACCTTGAAAAAATAGACCTTTGATGCCATTTTCAATACCACAGGCAAAAATTGTCAGTGAGGACATAGATGTCAAAATTTCTAACTAACAAATAAATATAACAAGGCTATAGCATGACAACAAAAGTTTTCTATTCTTGGTTAGTAGCACAGAAAATGCAGCAGGCACTGGAGTATTGATACTGGAGAAAGTCAGTATTGAAACTGTTTCAAATAATTCAGAATCTATAAATCCGTTTTTTGACAACATTAGTAAATACATACAATAATAGGGCAGTTTGAATATTCAGTGATTCGTGTCTCTTTTTTTTATATAAAGTTTTGAAGTTTAAATGAGGCGTGAATGAATTTAAAGGGACAGCTCTTTACAATATTTATTGTATTTCAGTTAATTTCTTGATTAGATTTACTTTTGTCAGTTATTTAGGCATTTTAAATCTCCCATAAGATCTGACTTTAGCTAATGCAATCAGAAAACGGGGCATTACCTGCATGTTTTTGCCACTCTTTGGACACCTAACGTCACATGAGACAGATGTTTCATCTTTTCTGAAAGTCTGAAACTCCTAAAATCTCATCTTCCACATTTTATAGAGTCAGACAGTTCCTGTTGTTGTGTTTGTACCAGGGGAGCAAAAATAATGCATAATTCATTGTTTCCCTGATGGACACAAAGTCTAATTAAATCTCCAAAATGTCTCCAGCTGTGACAAATGTCTCTGATTTATGTGAGTTAAAGTGACAAAGTTGCTTATGGAAAAAGTCGCAATGCCAGCAACCAACTCTCCCATTAGTCTCATGCCAGTATGGTCAAATGTTCGTGTGTGTGTAAATAAGGCAGCTAATATTCTGCCTCTAAGCCATCACGCTTAAAGCATTAACCTCCGTCATGGCCGACGTCCAACAACTTTTTGCATCATTATAAATGCACTCCGTCGATATTGTGGGAATAGCCAAAAAGCTTTCCATTTACACCACAATCTTCAGCGTGTGAACAAAAGTCTTGAACTCGATTATAATGTCCACGCCGTAGCTTCACACTTGTTCAATTTAGGCAATTCCCAAAGTAATTAATCTGAAAAAATGGATGACACGCTGCTCATTACCAGTGAACGCAGGTATTATTCTTCAATCCAAATTGAATTGAGAGAGAATTATAGAATGCCGTCCTCATTGTGTTTGTGTGTAAATTGCCCCCCCCCCACCCCACCCCCCGGTTTGGCAGTTTTTGCTCAGTGTTCGCTGTGTGATTGCCTGGTGGCGATTCATAAGCAGTGAGACCTTTCCCTTTGCCTGGTTCTCATTAAACCTCAGAGGGAAGAGAAATACCTTTCCTTTCCCAGATCTATTATATTAGATTCAGGGGGCTGAATTCAAATCTGGTACAGTACAGCATGTGCTAACACACACACAGCTACAAACACACAGGCGGCACACACCTACACAGCAGGTCAATATCTGTGTGAGGTCTTTTCATTAAGGCTTACATTACTTCTTATGCACTCATGAAGAGAATATATGAGTTTTTACCAAGTCCTCGGCACCCCTGATGTCATCTTTTATCTCTGTCCAATGAAATGAGCCAGACGAGTGTTTCTATAACGTGTTTGTTGGCTGGGTCTAATAAAACACCCTCTGCAGAGTCTCCCGGTGGAGCTGCTCTCTTCAATTTAAATAATATTTGTTTATCCGAGGAAGATTTGCTGAGCAAATGTGCGTCAGCAACACCCTGCTTTCAATTCATTCATGTAGATGAACAAACAGCGAGCTGCTCAGTGCAGACACCGTCCTGCTGGCTACTGAGTGTTGTTGCTCTAAGGAAGCAGGTTAGAAATAAAGAGATCAAAAACAGGTGCTTTGCCTTTACTTAAAGCAGCCGGAGATGATATTTTTATAAAAACAATGTAACAGTATGGGAAGGGGTCACGCTTTGTGATGAACCTACACCTGGATCACTTGAATCTGCAGCTCCTTTCAGTTTTATGGGGCTTTATAGAGAGTTTCCACTCGTTGTTTGGCTGTCTGGTCTGTAAATTAAGCTGTAAAAACCAACTGTACACGACCTGCTGAGCACCAAACAGCAGACAGACACAGCTTTCTGCTAGCCGGTGGACATAGTGGAGCAATTAGCAGCTGAAGAGAGAGATTTCCCTCAGGAGTTGGTAGAGACCACAGACGGAGCTAAAAGAGAGAGAATAAAAAAAACAGGAGCTCAGATAAATGATAATGTAGCTCTGTAACTAATGGAGGTAAAATAAAGCAAATACTTCTGTTCCAACTTGAAATTTAAATGGATAACTGTTAATTGTGTAACCACGGAAGACAGTTTTGAGAAGTTTTGCATGTCGATAGGGCTGCCCCTTAAAAGTTGGAGTTTGAAACCATCAATTGTAGATCACTCAGTTTTTTTGTTTTTTTTTGTGCTTGTCATTGTGCTGTGCAGTGTGCCTCTGGTTACATTTTGGTCTTCAGATTTTGCTGCAGAGTGAGTGCTCTTGACTTTCACACTGCTCTTTGGTACAAGCAGTTGTGGACATGCAGACAGCGGCACAGAGGAAGAGAGACACCAAACTGTTCACAGCAAGTTAATGATACAGTGTCTGACTTCTGTTCGATATCTAGTGTCGGCAAAAAATGTTGTTGTGCATTTGCAATCTGTTGTTGGTGCAGTTAGCTTGTTTACTATAATGCTGCTGTCACTCTAAATGTCCCGCTGAGCCCTGTTCAAACTTTACAACTCTGGACCTCTGCTTATGTGGGAAAAAAAAAAAAACTCAAATATTTCTCTGAACTGCTGGATCTGATTTGACTGGCATAGTTCTGAGTCAGGCTCAGCCTTACATGTCTACAAGTCGGTCAGTAGGTTAATTTTTGCTGCTTTCACTTTACTGCAGTGTGCACCAAAGGGGTTGAGTGGGAGCTATCAAGCAACATATCTCAATTGCTAACACTGCTAAAGGGGGTTTTGCAGCTCAAGATGCAGCTGCTTACTCACCGGGGCTACAGAGAGGGAGACTAGAGGGTGGTAACACTTTTTTGCCGCAAGGGTGTCCCACATTACCAGTAGTACTCGCGACTGAGCAGTACTCTTAGTTAACTTTCAAACGATCTGGGTGGTGTGTAATTCAGAGTGGCCAGGGCTTGGTAACCACTGGAGATCAGACGGTTGGCAGTAAGCCTTATGTTTCCTGCGTGTTAACGTGGCTAGATGTCTGTCTGTCAGCAAAGCCAACAGAAAATAAAATGCGATGCAAAAGAGTCCCTGCGTCAATGGAAGGCTGGACTAAAAGACAAGCCTCTTCTTAAAAATGTACCTTTTAGTTAGGGATTGTCAGGAAACAGATATCCATAAACTTAAAACATAAGTTATTGCAGGTTTAAAAGAAGAATTTGTCATTTTGGAAAACACAAGTATTCTCCTCCTTGCTGAGAATTAGATGATGCCACGCGTACATTAAAATAATAACTACTGCTATACCTTGTTTGTAAATCCGAACAAAAAACCCAAGTGTTGAAGTGCAAATTTAAGTTTTACGTGGGTTCGGTGCTGTTCTGGTCTTTATGCTAAGCTAACCAGTTGCTGGCTCGAGCTTCACACATTATGCACAGCATTGAGAGCGATATCGATCCTCTCATCTAACGCTATGCAAGAAAGCAAATGAACAAACTATTCCTGTAAGTCTTTCTGACAGTTTCAAACTCTCTTTTCACTCTCGCCTTTCAACACCTCAATGTCATTTTTCTTTTCACCGAGTGCAGAGTTATGAGTGTTATGACACTTAAATTAATAACTAACTGTAGAATTTTAAACACAGACAATGGAGCCACTTTATCAACCCCTCTGCTGTTTCTCTATAGCATCAAATTAGGCGGCACTCACATCCCATGTGTTTCCAGAAATAATCAGCATATGAGACAAGTTTATAAGAATTATAATTAGCTGCTCTGATTCCACTGCTGGACCTGCAGTATCTGCCAGAGGAAAGGCGGTCAAACGGTCCAGCTTTTATAGGGCAGTAAACATCACCTGCGTTTGAAGGACTGCAGTCTCCCAGCAGTCGGTGACTGCAGCTGATGTCCCTCTCAGCGGTGCAGATGGCTCGCCGCAGCTTGTCCTCGGAGTGAGGAGCTGCTGAAATGTACAGATGTGGGTCAAATAGCATTTGCAAATAATTTTTAGCCTTTGCCTCTTCCTGCTTGGGAGAAGCAGATGGCGTCTGTCTGCCACATGCCGGATGCAGTTTAAGTTATTTAAACATCTCGTGGAGGCAGAAATGGTTTAATTGGTTGAGTTTAACCACATTTTTTTTTTTTCAGGCTGATTTTCATTGGACTGAAGCTAAGTAAAAGCGATATAGAGAAGGTCATTTCATGATGGGCCATAAATGTCACACAGCTTCTGCTAAGAGACGAATCTCAGTGAAATCTAAACACATCGAAAATGTACCATCTAAATACACACATCCACACTTAGACATTCGGCGCGGTTCATCCTCAGTAGCTCTTCATCAGTTTGCACCATTAGTTGTGCAGTGCGGGATAACACGCGCCTGCTGTTCCTCCGGTGTTATTTTTACCACATCATCTGATATTTAAGGCTGGCACCTTGCTTGCGTGACTGAAGAGGAGACTGGAAACTGACAAGCTGAAGTTAGGGACCATCTCAAAAGTGCACGCAAACTGGCACAGAGAGCTTTTCACAATTGTGTGTTTTAGAGCAGTTTTTAATTTTTTCATAAACACACTGACCAAGTTTATTTTCATCTTGAACCACCTTAAATTTGCTTGCACAACCTCATTTTTTCCAAATAATTATATGGTCCTGTAATGAAGTCATTTTTTTTGTCAGTAATCAAATGAGTTCTATCAGTTTCATTTGCGCTGTGGTTGTGACACACTCAGTGGCTGTTTTTACTAGCTACACCTGTTCAATCTATTGCTATTTGATAAAACAGCTCTACCATACATTTGGTCTTTAAAGGGCTCAATAAATGTGTAAATCCAGTTAAGGGTTTTATTGCGGTCATAGTTAAAGACGGTTTTCCATTTTATTAAGAGGTATTTCTAATTTTTTTGGTCCATCTCATTTACTCAAATATAGGGGATAAATATTATTCAGTGCACCTCTGAATATAATGTGGTTTATTATAAGACTATCACTAACTAGGGGTCAACAAATTATTGGCCTGACTGATTATCAGGGCTGATATTTGGCATTTTGCCAATTATCTCTATTGGCATTTTATTTTAATGATCGCCAAAAACATTAATTAATTAAAAAGTGCAAAGAAAGTGTCAGCAGGGGAGGAACTTTTACTTTGTAAAGACTCAGGGATGTGATTGTAGTATTGCGTTGCAGTTTGATATATTCCAAATTCTAAACATTGACAAAAAGATTTTCATTTTTATTGTAAATGTATATAGGTTCCAAATATCGGTTACTGGTCTCATTATTATTGTACAAATTTTCTTTAGTTTAGTTTACACCTCTACGACGAAGCCAAATAAAACAGTGAATATTGTTAGCATTATAAAATTAGACTTGACGGCAGAAGAGTTGTAAAGAGGTACCTAATAATGTGGCCACTGGGTGTAGAAATCATTTTAATTATAAATTAGGGAATTAAACAAATACATTTAGTAGCTTTATGTGAAGGGCTCTCCATGCCATGTAAATATGCTCACAAATAATAAATGGAGAGTGAGGATGTCAGCAGGTAATCGTTGATCGATTTACTGCTGAGAATATTTTTGAGTGGTTATACATGTCTTTCTATGGGACGATGCTTCGCTTGTGTGAAAGTGCCTTGTTGTCATTTACGTCTACTAGCAAACAACACAAACAGATCGCACTTCAGAATGCGGTGCTGAGGCTCATTGAGTCATTAGGCGAATTTCTGTTACAGCTTTGTGTAAAACTTAAGTGATATTTTCGAAATGTCGATAAAACGCAATTGAGAGACGACTGCGTTTCCACTGAGAGATGTTCTGTTCTTCTCCTCTCATAACACTCCAAGAAGCATGGCGATGGATGTTCAAAACATCAGAAGGTTCACTTCGCCTGCCACCGCACTTACCGTCATTATGTCCAATCCAAGGCCACGTGTTACGGCGTGTTATGTCACTTATGAGGGATTTCTGGGAAGTGAGAGTCCATGATTTCACAGAGGAATTGTGGATTGAAAACTCCAGTAACGCGATGCAATAACACCTCTTGTAGTGACTCTTTGACTCTTTGTCGTCCATCATGTGACCTATAAAAGTGAAAAAAGTGTTTTCATTCCTTTTTTGCAAAATACGGCTTTTTTGAATCACCTGAACTACCAAATAGTGCAAGCATAACTTTTTTGGTATAAATGTGCGTTTTTTTTTTTTAAAGTGGGTGTACCTTATATTTGCAATTTCAGTTTGTGCAATTTGTGGGTTATGGAAACCCACCTACACCTCTCAAGCACTTCTTGTATTTCACATAATTTCATTATTTGTTTTGCTTAAAATTGTACCTGGTTGGGTGTCTGGCTATTGAAAGCAAATTTATCTGAAGCCGACATCCCTAATTTAGAGGTGTCTGGATTCATTAAGTGTGAATCTAAAAATGCACTATGTGGATAGAAATATAAAACTCATATTTCTGTTTGTCCACCTGTTTTTTTTGCACTGTGAGCTGAGGTGAGCCCTGACATTTAACTCAAATGTTAAGTAAATAAGTCCATCATCCAGCACGTTCATTTGATCAGTTTCATTAAAACTTAGTTTAGAGAGCTTCTTATGTAAATCAGTCAAGTCCTTTTAGCTCTGTTTGTGTTTTTCTGGCGTTCCTCGGCAGTTTTGACATTTTTAGTAATCAACAATATTTGTGTGTGTGTGTGCCTGGGAAATTTGCTGCTTTGCCAATGTGTGGTGCAGAGCCATGCAGGCTGAGAACTGCTGGAAAAGACAGCAGAGAGGGGCTTCTTCCCAAGTGGAGCTGCTGCAGTCACATACATAAAGATTAGGGCCACTGTGCGCCTGCCCCTCACCGCGTCTAGACCTATGGTATTTACGATAACTCGACTTTGGTACTGCGTGCTGATTGCCTGTGGTTTAGTGCTGCATTCATATTAGAAGAAATATATTCAAATGCTGTTGCTGTTTGGACTCTGCTGCCCACATCAAACAAATCCATTTCTAGGTCAGTTTTTGGGCTCTCTTAGCGTGTAGCATTTTGTAATCAATCAGCAATGTTTTCTACCCTTTTAAAGACTTTCAGTAAAAAGGGAAACCATCATCAGTGCACTTGTTTTGACACATTTCAATCACTCTGTAATGCCAAAAAGGGAGTTTGGGGAATCTTCAAAAAAAGGGGGCTGCATGGCCTACTTGTGATTACCAGTGACACCAGAGGGCTGACACAAATATTCCTGTTGTCAGCTCATATTTACATGACTTCTGTTGTGATGAAGGCGGCTGTGAATTAGCACAGGCCTGCAGCAGCTACACAATCAACACAAGCAGGGCAGCAGTGCATTTAGAAAAGAGCAGGCGCACAACGGCCTCTGATACACAACTGTACCTTTTGATCTGCCATACAAGTACAAAGATGATGATAGTTTAACTCTTTAACATCTGGATCATTATAAGTTTTCTTGTGCTGAATTTAGACGTCTTTCTCTGGTATTTAAACCTCTGAAACCTGAGACAGTTAGTTTAATTTCTTTCCAAAACATGAGAAAAACATAAAAAGCAACTTGACAATATATGTCCCGCAACCTGCCAGAAAACAAAAAGAAGTGAAAGGTAGAGTAAAGTTAGAGTAAAGTTAAAAATTTTTACCATTTAGTCTGAGCTAAAGGTCAGATGGCCAGGGACCCCTGTGAAATGGCAATGCCATTTTTCCATCGCCAAATTTTAGCCTAATTTTGGAGCGTAATTTAGCCCCCCTCTTGATACGCTAAAGCTGATTATGGTTTTCACTGTAGCTTTAAAACTCAGTCTGGTACAGCTTCTTCAAGACAGAAATGTTGGTCGACGATTAGCATGATTTAAAAAAAAATTATGCGTTAAATACAGACCTTAACTGCATCGCAATTTATGCATTAAGTTTGACATCCACACAAATGGATGACCAGTGTAACTTGACTGGTTGACAGATGCATAACAGCATACGGTACTTCTAGTTCCACAAGATACAATTCTACTTATTTTTTGCCTTTAAAATCTGCAAAACACCTTGTTTGCAGTAATAGCTCTGTGTTTTGTTTAATCTTTGATGATGTTGGTACCTAATTTAAGATTTACTTCTGCGTGTTGCTCAGTTCTGTTAGGAGCATGATGTTCTTACATATGACGGACAGTGTCACTACGTCTTGTTTGCATCTTTTCACTTCCATGTAACCGTGGTAACAGAGACTGTATGCTCACCACTGACCGACTGTAACATCTTCTCTATGCAAACCCGAAGGCAATGTGGGCTGCGGGGCTTTTACACATACTAACACGGGAGCAGGGAGGTCATGCATGACATGATGTGTGATTACTGTGGATGACATGGGCTGTACGGGTGCAGCAGAGTATGAAGTGATAGATTTCAGTGTGTGCAGACTCCACTGCTCCTGTGGATCCATAACTGACTTGAATTATATGACCCGTAACTGTGACTGTGATAACTGAGCAGAGGCCGGAGTCACGTGCAGACTGCATTTGTTCCACTGGAATAATCAAAACAAGCTATCTAAAGTGATCATGCAAGGTTTCTGGATTCAATGCACTTTTAAATTTTGGGTCAGTTTTGAATGAATTCAACAAGTGTTGCAACATGTTTTTTGTTTTTTTTTTTCTTTTCAAATTCAACGAAGCATTTTAAATTCGCCATGGCTCTGATTTATGCCTTAGGGTGGCTCCTTTTCCTTAGCAACAGCAGCCGAGGCTCATAAATACTGTAGTATTTGGAGACATACACCATGCCTTTCTGATGGACAAGAGACATGGAGCAGAGCGATGCTACACTCGTGATCCTAATATAAACCTATAGGTTATCATTTCTGTTAAATTACATTGAGGATGTTTGTTTAAAGTAAAATGACTTTGCAGCTAGGCACATCAAGATAGCAGAAATTTAAGAATCAATACCAATAACAATGAAATTCCACAATTTTTGATACCCAATTTGTAATAAAAAAATATTTTAATGTCATTAATCCCTTATGATCCCGAGTGATTTAGACATATTAACACACAGTAGATGAATATATTCGTACATTGTTGCTGTTGTTTTTTTTTTTTTTTTTTCTTCAGTACTTTTACACGTTATATATAAGGACTGGTCTGATAGGCTGATGTTTGTCCCGCCTCTCCTCCACTGTGATTGGAGAGTTGGAGGAACAGTGACAGTAACAAGGGCATCATTTTTCCCGAAGATGAACATTTTCAGATATGGAATTTTAATAATACCTGAATACTGGATGCCAACGTGGCTCCTATTCATACTAATGAAATTGCTCTCCTGACACAGATGCCAAAAAACGCTCTAGCTGCCAGAGTTGTCTTCGCCTTGTGCGGCCCAGTGTGTATGCTGGTCCCCGCCCGTGAGATCCCGCTCTGCTCATAGGCTTTACATTGTGATGATGTCACTGATTTTTAAATCAGTTTTGTTTTTCTCAATATAAAACCTCCATGGCTCAAAAGGTCATAGTACAAAGTCATACAAGACGAGTTTAATAATTGACCTTGTTTGCAGTCGGAGGTGTCAGCAGCTCTTTTACACACTACCAGTGACCTGTGGGGAAAATGCTGTTTTGGGATGCAGGGGATTTTGAAAACTTGGAAGCAGGAAAGAGTGGCTGTCTTTGGGACTTGTTTTCGACTCTGAGCAACCAAAAACAAGAGCAGTGCTCAGTGCAGAGTGGGTTCTTCAGGCCTTGTCAGGATGCTGGTGTTTGTAGTGTAAATATGCGCGGCTCCCATTGCAAAGAATTAACAAAATACATCCGCCTCAGGAAAAACATGATTTCCTTTTCAACGAGTCGAGCCGGAGCTGTTGCTGTAACCGCACTTGTCGCCATCTTCCTCGTGTTGTTGTTGTTTTTGCATGCTGGAAGGCGTCCTTCTTCCTACTTTGGCATTTAACCCTTTGAGACCTGGAGTGACATCACTGTTCTTGTGCTGCTTTCAGACACAGTTTCACAAATATTATACCTTTGAACACCTGAGCTAATTAGGGCAATGACTTCCAAAACAGGTGGAAAAAAGCTGATATGTAGCTTGGTAAGAAATGTTCTTCAAACCTCTTTGATTTAGAGAATTATTTTTAAAAAGGCAGGGAAAAATTTCTAAGCGAAAAGAAAAAAAAGGGAAAAACTAGATTTATGGCTCATTATCATAGTTACATATTGAAGATTATGTTACAGAATTATTATGATTTTTTAAAGCATTTTCCTAAGCCATTTCCTTTATTATTTTTATTATATCTTTATTTATTTGCAGTTGCAAAACTTGCAGAACTTTTCTTACTTTTTACTAATTTCTTGCAAATTTTGGGTCCATTTCTTCTTTGCTTACTGCCTTCTTCCCATGTTTTTGAAAGATATCAAGCCAGTTTGCTCAGGTTTCAAAGGGTTAACAGCAGATTAGAACAGACTCAGGCATGTATCCCATCAGATTTTTAGTACCCACAATACCTGTGATACTTGAGAAAAAATGAGAACATTTTTAGAATTTTTGCACCAACTTGATACCAGAGTATCGGTTCTCACGGCACCCCTGTTTGGCGCTCCAGGCTGTGCGCAGTTGTTCACATCATGAATGAATGCCAGAAAGTCAGACTCTGGTCTCAACACAGTTTATAGTAAGTGAATTTTGGCTTTCTGGGTCAGACTTGTAATTGTAAGTCTTTATCAAACAGTGTTTTTCTGATGGAGTCCCCTGAGGCGAAAAGCTGGAGGGATGAAGGCGCTGTAGACGACTTTTGGTAAACAGGTCGTGATGAATTATTTTACAGCACATTGATTTTGAAAGTGAGACTAAAGATGCGAGGCTAACCCTCGGGATAGCACCTGACAGCCCACTGCGGCCGGCAGTCCTCCCAGCGCTGTGCTCCTCGGACTCTGAACATATGGGAGTTAAACGGTCAGCTGGGATATGTACGTCTGCATACGCGCGCGCGTGTGTGTGTGTGTGTTCCGAGGCTGACAATGCGTAATGCATTTGTCATGCCAGCCCGGTCGAGCAGGCATAAAAGCCCTTCTCTTCTTAATCGAGGCCCACAGGGTGATGTGGTAATACAGATGGGTCCTGTCATGCTTTTCAAGACGAGGAGGAGGAGGATGAGCAACATGAAGAGGAGGAAAGATTCATCTGGCCTCTGTGGATCTCCATTAGAAGGGGAGAATTGGGTTGATGGATAGATAGGTTGATAGGTAGATGTTTTCTTCCCGTATTGATTAGAAGTGCTTTTCAACTTTATTTTTCTCTTTGAGAGATGAAAGCGAGCAAAACAAGCTCTCACGCAGAAGTACAAAAAAGGAAATAAACAGCGCAGACGATGGAAAATGTGTCCTGAATATTCTCTTTTACAGCGGTGTCATCATTACCTATGCGCCGTCCCACATGAATCTGTCATGCGTTATTTGGACATATGTCAGGTCGGCTCAGCTTTTGTGATTCATGTGTTTGCTCAAAGACTCACGCTCACTTCTAGGAGGGGGATAAAAGACTGACGAGAAGGTGGAAACACTGGACTGGAGTTGCTTTCTCGTGTGTAAATAAATCTAACTGAAGACGCAGTGATTACTGTAACTCAGTGGAGCTGACTAATGTCTGCCTTATGCAGATTCAGAGTGTCATCCTCCACCTTGGTGTAAATTAAGGACAATTCCCTTCAGGTTGTCCCAGTTTCCAAATGCTGCAAAGCTGTAACAGATCAGCTTTCCTCCCTGTGCTTCCACTTTTAAATTTTCTACATTTCCACTGTAAATGGGTCCCACAGGAGGGACACTGTCACCAAGGTTCCCTCCAGGTATTTCTGCCCCAAAATCCAAAGACATGCAGATGAGCTGGCCTAGCCTACATCGCCCAAATATTGTTTATGTCTGTCTGAGACTGCCGGTGTGTCCCGGGGTTTCCCGCTGCTCGCTAGAACACCAGCCCCTGGTTACTCTGAATGAACAATGAGTGCATATGTATTTCTCTATCATTTTTACATTTTGATTATGTATTGTCCTGTCCGCTTTCAATGCCAGATTTCCCCAAATGCACAATAAAGATTTGATGCTGAGCTCGCTCTGGGGCTTGATGCCCAGCGATGGAGCCAGACGGTACTCGAAAGACGGCCAGATGCTCGCCAGTGACCAAAAGGGTGCCAGGAGGAAACCCTGCAGGGACTTTAAAATGATTAAGAGCAGGAAAAACAGAAATAGTCCTCTTCTGAGTTAAAGGGTGGTTTAGGGTTAAAAATTTACCAAATTTCGAATTATTATGAAGTAATTTCACTAAAAAGCAAATGTGTCGACAGTTGAGTTTCAGTCCAAATGTATCTCTGACCAAATTTTTTCATAAAATCAGCAAAGAATATCTATTTATCTGTCTCTCTATCTATCTATCTATCTATCTATCTATCTATCTATCTATCTATCTATCTATTTATGGTATCATCACGATACGATATATTGATTCTTTGGACAACGATACAATGTTTGCCAATATCACAAAGTCTGCCACTATACAATTTCAATTTGATTTGATTTAGGGGCCAGCGATCGATATGAGTTGATATTATGTGCTTATTTAACACAGTCGAAGCTGCCACACTTTTCTTTTTTCTTTTGTCCAAAAAAGATAAAAACAACATAGAAATAATTGTAAAAAACTTAAACTGCTTCAATTTGTGAAAATTAATAACACTCTGTTTTAACAAAAGTATAAAACTTGGCCCAATAATAACTGTTCATAGACGGTTCAGCTGTCCAGTTTCAAGTCAAGCTTCTCCCAAATATACTGCATGCTAACAGTATTAGCATAAGCCTATGGCAATTAACATAGCATAAATTAGCTTAGCGTCTAGCAGAGTTTTCCTCTACTCATAACTGAAGCAATTTACTTCCTAAATTTCAGTCTGCATGCACGTTTTTTCAGCACAACAATACACTTGAATGCATTTCAACTTGAAGTTTTCAACTTAGGCTAAAACTTCTGTATTTTTTTGGGGAGCGACTGAATAGCTCTGCCTGGCGTGTGCTTGATTAACAAAATAAAAGACAAATCGGAGCAGTATTGGTAGACTTGTCATGTGGAACACATGATGTTTTTTATCTCAATTATCTTGTTTCGAAAATCTAAAATAAAATCTGATTAATCGCCGTGCCCTAGTTTTACACGTCCACGTGGATAAACAGTAACACAGTTTTGAAAAAATCTGCACCATAGATGGTGATTAAAAAAATCTGTATTTTAGTGACCAAAAACTTGGTGTGGGAGGCAAATGTCTGGTGAGATATCTTCTTTAGCCTTTGGTGAGAACCATGTTAGTGTCATTACTAAAGATAGCATTAGGGCATAATGTTGCTTTATATTATCAGCAAAGCAGTCTTGGAACTGGATGCTGTCTGTGTTTGTTAATGAACAATACAGATATCAAGCTAAACATCACAGAGAGCATGTTAGCAGGAATACTGTGAGCTGAATCATGGACAAACAATAATAATAATAATTTGAGAAGTGCATCTGCATTGTTGTCCCTCATTGTCCAGTTGGTGGAGCAGAACATGCTGTTGGAATTGAATCAAAGCCTCCCAGCAGGCCTTCACTAACCAAAACTGATTGCATCAGTGGGCCAGCACAGCAGGTCCCCGGGGACATAACACGCAGATGTGCACACATGAACACACCGGCGTGCACTTCAGTTCTGCTCTCCGTATCAACATCACAGAATAACATGACTGTGAAGACAATTTACAATGTCTTCAACGTCGATGATCCATAAAGAACCATTAAAATGACAGAACATGGGTCATGGATTCATTAAGCGGCTCTTTCCCCAACATGTGACATCTGACATTATTAGATTACATGCAAAGTGCTGTCTTTTCGTGCTCTTAATTGAGAGTGCTGCTGTCTGTAGATAACCAAATAGATTCCATCCAAGTGGCAGTCTTCTTTTTAATTTTCTCACCTTTTTATCAGCATTTGTGCTGCAAGATTTACTGAAGAATACTTCTTTCTCAGCAATGACACTGCTTCCTCTTCAGTCTGGTGCCAGCGTTCACACCTGGAAGCTCCTTTGTGTTTTTGGATAGGAAACAGTTTGACTTTAGGTTGTTTTTTAAGGCATTTTTGCTTATTATGAAAGTGACAGTGAAAGACAGGAAAGATAAGGGAGAGACAGGAGATGCATGCAGCCAAGCGCCCACCAAACTCGAACCACGACAATTGCGGTAATGAGTCAAACTCGAAGGAAAACTTCACCTCCAAAATAACTAGTTGTGACCAACTTTTTTTTTTTTTTCATGCCTCCACTTCTCAATTCACATAGAGGCATACAAGAAAAACTAAATTTTCTTCACAACTTCAAGGTAACACAGAGTGAGCTATTGACATACAAGTGGTCATTTGGGGGATGAAGTATTCCCTTAATGGCACTCGCTGTACCTTGTTGCTGACCGGGTAGAGCCCTCAGCAAGCAGCTTGACTGGGGGGGTGAGGTGTTAAATGCACTGCTTGAAGGCACATTTTCTGCTGGGAAGGAGTATAAACATGCATATTTGGACCGAATTTTATGGGGGTTTTGCAATGTTGTGCAACATTGAGGCTGTGCTGATATCTATTAAGACTATGAAGATGGTCATAATTGAATTGTACAGTGCAGATAAAAAGTTCAAACGAAGATTTTCCCCAGTCTTTAAAAATAAAAAAGTAAAATATATCATGTGTGCATAAAAACCCCTGAGTTAACTTATTGTTGTTGGTTTTTTTTTCCAACAAAGACTCCCCGCTTTGAAAAACACTTCCCACAGAGATATCTGACAACGCACCACTTGGCTGAACATCTAACCTTTGACACACGGCACGACAGTAAATGGCGCCTCACCCTCCTTGTTTCACCTGAAACACATTTTTCCCCGGCAGGCCGCAGATTCCAGATACGTCCGATGTGCCGGTGACAACTCTGCAAAAACAGTACAAACGCCATCTCACAGGGGTGGATGTACAAGAGCTCTCACACACGCACCGCGCTTAACCTCAGCCTGCACGATGGAACCAAAACAGCTTAACCTTCATTTACACTATTGTCAGAAAGAGGCTTTGTTGTGTTGAACAGCTCTCCAAAAGCAGGACGCTGTTTTGTGTGCCATCGAGAGAATACAGAAAGAGAAAAAAAGCGCATGAAAAACATTTCTGTTTTAATGAAAACAGATTGATTCACTTTAACAGATACATTTCTCACCAGTTTGAAATGTATCATGTTTGGGAACATAGCTGTACATGTAGCTAAACATGATCACAATATGTTGCGGCCATGCTGAAGCCCCACGTTGTGCAAAACGCCCCCTAACAGGTCTGAGCGTGTGTTTGTGCCTGTGTGTGGGTGTGTTTCTTAGAGTCTTAGAGGAGGTACTGAGAAAAAATCACCAGCTTGCTATGTGGCAAAGACACAATTAAATGTCTTGAGTCCTGACCTGGTAAACACCAGATCAACATACGCACCGTGTGGCGGATTCAGGCGGATGTGACATGATCTTTCCAAGAATCACCCAAAGACATGCTGTTTCATTACGGAAGACATGACTTTTGTGTGTTTTTCTTTTACTAAAAATACAAATGAGTTTACCACAAACACATAAAACACAGTCAGAATGATGCAGGAAACCCATGATATGAATTTTTGATCATTTTTTTTCTTCCTTGCTGCTGTGAGATGCATTTATTTGTTTATTTATTTTCCTCAGTTTTACAGTAATAAAAGAAGCATACAAAAAATCTTAGCTGCAGCATTTAGGTCTGGTACCATTCCACATTTCTGATGCTCCAGTTTTCTCTTCCTAGAACCGAATGTTGTTGCCAAGCAAAATTAGCCAAGATCCTACATACTCACTTGAAATGCTATTAATTGCCATGGTAACACGGTAACTGTTCCAGGAAGCACAGTGCAGCTCAAAAGTAAATCTTCCCTCTGTAGGTGGATGGGAAAAAGGAAACAGACTCGTATTATTTGTATTTGTATTGCATATTATTTTGCCTTCCCTGTCGAAAATAATAATGCAGCCAGCTTTACTGCCTTTAAGAGGCTGTGACGCACTCATTTTTTCACAAAGCATGAGGGTAGATGTATCTTGTGAAACTAAGGCACTGGTTCCCAACTGGTCCAGCCACTGGGTCCAGATTTCCCCTGAGTCATTCGTTCAATGCGTGCACATGAAAGAAATTACCTCGAGGATGACCTGAGGGCATGGTGTGGATTTTGGGACATGGCCATTATATCAGTATGCAATTCCTTAACCATTTGAAAAGTGTTATTATAAAATAAATGCAAAATGTCCAGAAAATTATTTTATGTGATTTTCGTAATTATTTATTTAAATCAAGTTGCAAAAATAAATATTGTATATTTCTCATTTTTGATTTATGTGTATATATATATATATATATATATATATATATATTTTTTTTTTCAGGTCATTTTCAGGTTTGTTTTTTGTTCTTTGTTTACTTTTTTTTTTAAGTTTCACTATTTTGTTTTTGTAACTTATTACTAATACCTTGCTAATATTTGGGTAATTTCTCATGAAGTTGCTCATTGCCTTCTAAACATGATTTTTTTTAAGTAATCAAGCCAATTTGCTCAGGTTTAAAAGGGGTTAACTCTCCTGCTGACATAGTTTTCAACTAGCTTCTATACTTGAACAGCATAATAAAATTCCTTTAAGTCAGTCATGTTTTGTTTGCCAGCCCAAGATTGGTATCCGGTCAATTTTTGGGGGCACCGCTGGTCCAGGTGACACTGAACGATTGTATCCATTGTTTCAAACCTGATTACTGATTCTGGCTATGGTCACACATAACGGCAGACAAATGAGGAATAAAATAGAATGATAGCATATATAAATCTCACGTGTCCCACGAGCAGCATGTGCAGCCTCCATCACTCACTCTGCTTTCTTCTGGCTCTTGCAGTGAAACCTACAGTCATCGATGTGGGCATCTACGTCAACAGCATCGGGCCTGTGTCATCCATCGATATGGTGAGTTAAAGCCTTCTCTCTATCACACACGCACACTCACACACACACACACATTCACCCATTGTCCGACATTAGCATCATCACACATGAATGTTGCCATTACTCACGGCGTATTTGGAGGTCATGTGGGCCGCCACAGCTGTTGCTGTGCTGAGGGAAGCCAGGGAAGACAGGTGTGGACGCTTTGTTCACGTTCCGTGGATCAGGTCGGATTAAGCAAATGAGTGAAAAGCCCAAGAAGTGTGATGGAAATTTTGCTATGAAAGCTCTCCGCTATCAAGTCAGACAGCAGTCCGCGTCTGCGGGGAGGACACCTCGTCTTAGGCGCCGGCATAACAAAGTGTTATTTTCCTCCCCTTTTTATGCTTTTTTTACATTTATTTAGTAAGTGGATCTTTTGCACCAGTGTGGAAATTCTTAGAAGAAAGTTTGAGTAGGAGGAAAAAAAGGTTTTGGAAGTTGACCAGGACATGGATCAATGCATATTTCATTATGGAAGGCCTGATCAGATGCCATAAAATATATGAAATGCTGAAACAGAGAGCTTGATATGCGTTAATGAGAAAATAGCTACAATTCAGACAACTTTAAGCACAAGTGGTCTGTTGTTTGGCCTTGAGTGAAGTGCAGTAGATTAAATAGATGCAGCCTTTCATTATGTGTAATGCCAACAGCCTATTCAACTGCTGTCAATACACTTATATATGATATTTTGCTTCCAAACTCTTCCTCAAAGCATCACAAATGCTTTGGTTTGCAAATATGAACTGAGTTAGACAGGATAATGAAAGTGTTTCATCTTTGAACCCACCAGATCAGCAGATGTTGAGTTGTGACAGTTGCCTAGCAACATTAAATATTCCCTGATATAAAAGCAATTTAGCATTTTTTTCCTTTTTACTGTCAGCAGTAGCCTGAAATTTATATTATTTAAGATTACATCTGCTCACTCAGAACTAAATACAGAAAGAAATGAATTTGCGCTGCACCGAAAATCATTCCTGTTAATTTTGCTGTGCACGTGTTTGTCATTTGACGTGTTATGTAGTTTTTCAGAAATTATTTAATCCATGAAAATGATCAATATTTACTGTGAAGACGGAAAGAACGCCTGTTTACCTTGTTTTTCTGATAGAGGTTTGGCACAGAGAAATACATTTGAAGTGAGTTGTTCTTCATTAACCTTACTAATTTATGCCAGAGCATCACTATATGCAGTCGTCTAGCAGAAGACATTTAGGATTCCTTCCAAAGTGCAATTGGGTAAATTCAATTTGGGATGCAAAATGGCGTAGTTGAACATTAAGTTGTTTTTGTGCTGTGGACTCTGAGGAGCCAACAGGAGATGCACAGTCACTCTGGAACAGACTGTGAACTTTGTACAGACTGCAGACGGTGTGATCGGTTGTATTTTCCCAAACTTATTTTAATCCGTTTGCATCAGGCAGATGAGAGGTGATCAAACTATAACCTACATGTGGCATCTATTCATTATCATTTTGTACATGCAGATCATTTCTACTCTGTTGCTCTTCCATATTTACCCTGTTAAAGCGGTATTTGGGGATTTTTCCCTGTATCCTAATGAAGGGTCTGTTGGTAATGGATGTCATGTGTTGTACAGACTTGAAGCCCCTTAAAGCAAATTTATGATTTATAATATTGACTTATTGACTTGATTTGACTTAACTGAACTACATACCAACTACGGACACCACTCGACACTTTAAGTTGTAATCTTTAATATTTCAGTCCTGGTTGATTTGGGTCACCTGTGGTTGCCATGGTAACAGCAAGTGCAGTTTAACACTGCGGGTCTCAGTGTTGTGGAGGCAGCAAAGACTTGTTGAGCAGCTATTTTGTCACAGCGCTAACAGCAGGGACAAATACATGGTGTTTTCCTTTGACTTGAGATAAAGCTTATTGTATGCTATTAATTCAAAGCAAAGAGAGTGAACAGCAAACACGTAGGCTGATATCAGTGAAGTACAATTATGCTGAATCACATGCAAAATCATTTCTTGTAAATCCTTTGTGCATGGGACTGGCGGACACCGCCACCAGCAAGACTGTAATTATTGGAAGTAAATGCATTTAGAAGGATGTTGGCATTGTGTAAACTGAAAACACGGTGAGATAATGAGAGCTAAGGGTGCGTTGTGAGTATTGTGAAAACACATATTGTGATTTATTACATTTTTGTATTTATTTTAAATGATGTCCCTTAAGGAAAACTTTTTCAACAGTTTTACCTAATAAGATAAAGTTTTCAGTCTGTTCATCTCAATTCAATCATTTATATTGCAGCAAAATGCATCTAATGGATTGGCAAAAAGCAAATGATTTTATTATTCTAGCAGGCTACCAAAAGTGTAAATTGCGTTTGAAATGTAAATAAGTTCTATAATAAAAAAAAAAAAACAATACTTCACATAGCCTTGTTGCCATGGTAGCGACTTGTCAACAGATGGCACCCACCTGTCATTCAAAGCAGCCGTTCTTTAAGCCTTAATAACATTAACATTGATGAGTTATATAAAAATGAAGGCACTCTATTGGCTATCGCTGAATAAGTCCCAGACATTTAATAATATTAAAAAGTGAATTTTACTGATAATCTTAAGGAATATTAATACAGTAAATAAGTCTAAATAATTATCATAAGAATTAGTCCTGAAGAAACTGAACATAATCTTGACAAAGGCACAGTCTGTTACTATATATTGGATTGCACGTTATTGAACAGGTGTGGCTTTCTTCGTGTATGCTGTGATTTACACATTAAAAGGATAACGTAAAGCAAGCTGGTCATTGCTCCATGTGCTCCTGCAGAATGACTCAGCGAGTAAACGGAGGGCTCTTGATAACACTGAAGGGGGCTTATTTTACCACGACGACTTCCTTCCCGCAGGACCCTGCTTATTACATGGCTGCTTACAAAAGACATCAATCAATTGACACTACAGATAAAGCTGATGCCGTCATTAAAAACTGCAGCCAGAGAGACGCTAACGGTGAAAAGCAGCACTGAGTGCAGTAAACAGCTTTCTGCGAGATGTGAGCTGATATGAAAAGAAAATCAAAGACATGGACCACACGCCCATGGCTAAATGTGACAGAGACGTGTGGGCAGACCTCAGATTACCTTTCCCGGGCCAATCAGAATTGATCATTATCGTCAAAGCCCTGAAATAATTACGCAAAGTGGCATAGTGCCACCTTGTATGGCACTTGGCAGAAGTGCAGCGAGGGAGCAAAGACGGGAGATCGACCTCAGAAACAGCTGAATCTCAAGCATGTTATTGCTTTAACATAGGAAACAATTTCAGAAGTATTAAATAATTGATTTAAAACGGCTCCTGACACTACAAGAAAGCAGATTTAGGGATGGATTTTAAGTGCGGCTCTAACGACACGCTGGATATATGAATGACAGCCATGTTGCAGACTGACGCAGTCATCGTTACGCCAACAAAGCTCCTGGTTGTGACAAGATCCCAATGTAAGAGCTGTGATGGTGTAAAGTTTGAATATATATCGATGATATGAGATAGAGAAGGCAGGTGGGTGGAGTGTTTGGTGTAGGGGTCGACCGATATTGTTTTTCAGGGTCAATACTGATACAGATCAACTGGAGGGACTCGACTGATCTCTGAAGTTAAATGTTTGAACTGCGAATGCTTCCTACTCTCTACAATACTTTAGATCAGCTGCTGATTGGTCAATCAAGGCATTTAAATTCTTTTCAAATCAGTATTCTGAATGTATTTCTTTAAATAAAAGCCAAATATTAAGTGGCACAACTTTTTAAGGACTTTTAACTTGTTCTGTGGGACAACCAAACAACTTTTCAATTTATTTCACTGTTGCAGACAAATTTCCAATGTCTCAGTTGGTTCGTGCTCCAGTGATCTTGATCGTTTTGTCCACGGTGGTTGTAAAACTCAGTATGAGCTTTATTAAGTCTTTTTCTAATTTTGACATTCTGTTAAAATCAAACATTTAATAGAATACGCAGTATTAAGTCCTGACTCATGCAGTTACTTGCAATGAACATTGTCAACAATCGCTGCGTTTAATGAATATGTCATAATTCTTAAAGGGAGTTTGTCGAATTATTTGGCACCAGGAGCAGGATGAGAAATAATCTCAAAAGAAATCTAGTTGTAGTTTTTTAAATAGTGACTTTGCAAGATCTCTAGTCTTTGGAAAATCTTCTAGTTTGTGACTAAAAGCTCACACTGTGTGTAGATGTGAGAGGACGTCAGACTTTAGTTTTATAAAAGTCTTTTCAAAGTCTTCATTGCTGCTGCTGCTGCTACAGTGAATTTAAACACGGCACCAGCAATTCTGCATCAGTTACAAGAACACAAAAATAGCAGCACTCATGGAACATCACTCTTGAAAATGACATGCACCGGGATGAAATGCATCCTTAATTTCAAAGAAGTCCCCATTTCTAAATTCAAAGCTTCGTCAGCAGAGTTGAGCTGTTTCAGGATGTCCTTGTTTCTATTTTTAACTGCAACCAGCTATGCAAATCATGTTTATTCTAGTGTTTATTTCAAGCCAGAATATCTCAGAATTTTGCACTGTACTTTTGTACTGCAGATGTCCATTTTAAAAAGAAAAACACGCAGACTTTTTGTCGGTGTTAAAATGTGTTGTGAGTGCAACCTCTACAGAACAGAAGTGCACACTGAAACAGTCGGGGCTAATATAGTTGTTGTGAATTAAAAGCTCCCGCAGCCTGTAGTGGCTCAGTGAGGCATGGCCGGGCTCGGCTCTCTGTGGGAGCCCAAACTTTGTTTCAGTGGATGCAGGATCCCGCTGTGACATTCCAGTGATTTTCCCCTGTGCACGCACTGATTGGCTTCACCGGGTCGGCGGGCGCTGGTCAGTGGAATGTGAATCCCCGGGCGCCCTCGGGGTTGACTGGACTGAAATTGGTGCACAGTCACAACTCTTTTATCTCGCTCTCTGTCCGCCTCTGCGTGTCCACCCCCCTTTTATCCATTTCTGTCAGGAAATGTTACGATGTCACAGAGAAAACAAGTGATTTCCTCAGCGTGGCCCGGCGTGGCTCAGCCTGCCCTTGTTTTTTTTTTTTTTTTTGGACTTTTTGTTTTTTTCACTCCACAATGACACTGTACTGTCCTCTTGCTCGGGTCCAATCCACCGCGTGACCTCCATTTAGTGCGCTCGCTTCCTCTGAACACACTATCTCAGTGTGTGACTGACTTCCACATGAAGAACCAGGTCAAATCCATCAGACGCGTGATCCATATTGATCGCGCACACTCGTAGCAAACGTCTTCAGAGCTACGACGTAAGTCGGCCACCAAACTCCAGGAAACTCCTCATTCGCCTTTGAACAAAACACATTATCTTTCCTCATTTGCTCCAACAGTAATGGGCACTGGCTGGGATGATGCAATGCCAAATGAAGCTGATAGTAATTTAGGACATACTGTGATGAATGGTTGAGTGATTAAACAGCATTGGCGGCATTAAAGTCAAGCGAAAGTGCCGTGCTTTTATAGCCGCTGCTGGGAGAGTCAGATAACGCTGGCGGTAAATTAACAGACAAAGATGGACGCACTTTGACATCGACACTATGTTCTTGTCGTCTGCGCTCGAGCCAGTGAGTGGGCGGCGTCTTGGATTTACCACTCCACTGTTGAGCGTGCCAGTGTGTATCAACCAGGCGTAGAAATTATGAGGACCACCTGCTCTGTCTATGAAATAGACTGATTATGTGAAAGCGCGTGGAGGCCATGATTCCCTGTTGAGACCACGATGCTAACTGAGAGGAAACACGGCACGTAGAGGATGTTTAGGTGTGACGTCGAGAGGCGGGTGCTTTAATCTCCATAGATGATTGACTAATTGCTGTTGAATATATAATACTCCTGGAGGAATAAAGCCCTAACTTCAGTATATTATTCTCTTGTGCTTAACCCTTTATCACCTGGATCAGCATCAGTTCTCTTGTGCTGCATTCAGACGCCTCTCACTCGTATTTAAACCTCCGAAACCTGATTCATTTCTTTTAAAAACACAGGAAATAAAATAATGTGCAGCTTGGCAAGAAATGTCCCTTAAATTGCAAATATAAGCAAATAAACAGAGAAATAAGTTTAAGATGAAAAGAAAATGATCTAAAAAATTAGCAAATGAGGGAAAATATCCAGAAAACTATATTTAGAATCCTCTTCATTATGTATTCAAATGTTTTTTACAAAAAAAAAGCAAAACTTTTTTTGTTTCAGTGTTTTTTCTTTGTTTTGTTTTTTTATTTTTAAGGTATCTTATTTATTTATTTCTTTTGTTGCTTTGTTGCTTTTGTGTGTGCAAATTTTCAGGTGATTTTCTTGTAACTTTGTGCTAATTTCTTGCTATTTTTTGTGTCTTTTCTTGTTAAGTTGCACAGCACCCACTTCCCATGTTTTTGAAAGAAATCAAACCCTGTTGTTAGGTTTCAAATTGTTAAAAAACATAAAGTTTTAAGAAATTGAGAGTTGAAATATCAGAATCCGCAGAATCCCTGTTGTGCCGGCTGATCTGCTCTCGCAGATTGACTTTATCATCGCTCTAATGTGATATAGCTAACAATCGGTAGTGAAAAAGGGTTTTAGTCTTAGTTTGGAGAAAAAGTTGTGTAAATAGTCTGTTTATTAATAAAACTATAAGTTAGAACATTTCCTTTTTTCGACAAAAATGCAAAGAGAGTTTGTGGAACGTAGCGCTCCTGTCGCTCCTCAGAGGGGTGGGGCTGTTTGTGTCGGTTGTGTTGTTTACATCCCAGTGAAAGTTGTGTGCAGGCAATCCCGGCCCTGACTCTGAATCTGAATCTGGGATTCGCTCTAAATGTGGTGTATCGCACCTTTAAACATCAGTGAAGTTTCCTCACTGCTCACATCTGACTGAAGTGTCAAAGCAGATCATTTTCACTGCGCTGAAGTGTCGGGCTGCTATTTGTGGCCGTGTGAAAGTTATCACAGCTCAGCTTTCTATCACTTTCCCAGTGAAAATGTATGCTATCTATTTATATAAAGATGAGTTTTTACTAGAAATCACTCCAGCCGTGATTGGTCTTTATCTAACTGTGTTTGGTGCTTCACTCTCACGGCACATTATGGCGTCACAGTGTGAAGATGTGAAATGACCCTATTCTCTGAGGGGAAATGTGGCTATTGATGGCCACAGGTGATGGAGTACATGAGGTGGCTGTAGGATGATAGCAGACACAGTATGCATGGATACACAGTGGTAAAAGGCTCAGATTAATGCAGGGAAAGAAGCCACCGATTCAGCAGGATGTCGCGTCCGTTAATGCACCGATTATAGGTTTGATTGTTTTCAATGCATCCTGTAGCTTTTGGAATTAAAAGCTAGTAAATAGTCATTAAAATTGGAACAAAATATATCATTAAAATTGCAGTGTTGAAGTAATGTAGACATTAATGCATCATTAAGTGTAATCCTACAATATGTTTTATTTTGAAATGAGCCAAACCAAACTGACTTTCAGTATTTTTAAGTATGTTTAACTTTTAATTCATATTTACCTCTAATAGTTTAAAGTATTTAACTTCTGACTGAGTATTTCTATACTACTTTTGCACACTACACGTTTAGCTACTCAGTATGCAGAATCGTACATGTTTTATCACTCGATTATAGTTGTAGCTAGTAGCATTTAAACCTCTTAAACTCCCCCAAAATTGGTTTGATTCTTTAAAAAAAAACAAAAAAACTTAATGAACAACTTGGCAAGAAATGTCCTTCAAACTGAAAAAAAAAAAAAAAAAAAAAAGGAAAAGGGATTTATTGATGTTTTTTTTTTTTTTAAATTGAAAAATAGTGTGAAAATGTCCAGAAAACTATATTTATATTTTTTTTATTTATATATTCAAAATTATGTGAGAAGAAAAATATTTAGTTTTTTTGTAGCACATTCATGAGATCATTTTCTTTCTTTTTTTTTTGTTTGCTTTTTACTTTTTTTGCTCTTATTCGTATATTCAGGTATTTGCTGTGCAACTTTTTACTATTTTCTTTCTATTTTTTGGACCATTACTTGCAAGGTGCTCATTGCCAAATCGTGGAAGTTTAATTAGGGATCTAAGGGTTAAACAGTACAATTATATACAATTAATGCAACGTTGTCATGAATAAGTAAATTAGTAATATAGACCAAACCCTTTTTTGTATCAGGCTGTAAAAGTGTACTTTTTCCGTAAAGTTGGAGATTTTAACATGTTAATGGGTTTTAATGACCATTTAATGAACTACACTTTTTATTTCTATTTTTTGGCACCTCTGCGTTGTTTTTAGCCCCGGAGGTTGTTGTTGGTACATAACACTTTGTTAACTTGTAGCATTTGAATGTTCAATAAATATTGCAAACCATTATAAATGTTTATCCAAAAAAGAATAAATGAGAATAATTTAGAAGTGGATTATTTTTCCTGACGCCATCATAAATACTGTGAATATTAGATTAAATACAGCATTAACTAACCTAAAACTCGCTGAACAGACGAACTCCGTGATGCTGTATGTTTCCGTTATGGAAAAAAATTCATGCTGTTATCTGTATCATATTTCTGGATCCATCAGAAGCAGTTTGTTTTTTTCTCGTCCTCACATGTCAGTGCGAGTTTGTCTCTGGTGAGAGCAAAGCGATTGATACATCCTGTACAGACAGCCATCTACATTAGTCCAGATAAATGTGTTTACATGAATAATCTTTGAAGAGATGTCAACCCCAGCCAAGAGACAGCGTCCCTGTTTGACAGAGGCAATATTTCAAAAAGGCTGTGAGTGTGTGTGTGTGTGTGTACAGTGTGTGTGTGTGTGTGTGTGTGTGTGATTTTACAGTCTGTGTTTTCTCTTTCGTCGGAGACGAAAGTAGCAGTCTGTACGTTCACGCTCTGTGTGTGTGTGTGAACAGCGTTTTTATTGTTTGGACTGATAAATCCACTAAAGTACTAAGTTCTGAGTGATTCCAGACACTTTCTCTCGCTTCTTATCCCCCGTCTTTGATCACTCGTGCTTATTGAGGTCTTTTATTTCTTTATTTTTTGTTCCACTTTTTATTTTATGCCGGCGCTGGAGGCTCGGCTGATGAAGACAAAAATCTCACTTTCATTTCATTCTCTTCACAAAATCCTGCCTCATGCAGGCTTCAGATCAAGGTCGTCCTTTGCAAAGACAAGCTAACCAAATTAGCGGACATATCGACAATGAACACATTCATCATTCCATAACTGCAAGACAAAGAGGGGGACGGAGAGTCCGAGATGGAGAGGACAGATTATTATTGTCATTGTCACACCATCAATCTAGTCCGGCCCTGCGTCTTCCTGGCACAGAGATGCTGCATCTATTAGTCAACCTGCACATTGCAGAGATGTTATTACTGACCCAAAACACGAAGCGGGTCACTGCAGTACAGCACAATCGTACTCTTAATTTGCTGCGATCGAGTGCTGTCAATTCACGGCGCGTGTTTCCATTTCACAGCGGCCTGTGAGCAAGCAATCAACAATATAATTATGTCTCTTGTGGCTATTGTGTTTGGGACAACAGCAGCGTGGGGACTGGGTGATTTTCATTCATGTTTTTCTTAATAACTCTGCAGAATGAAGCTTTTTCTGCTCTCAGTAATCACTTTGGTTCAGGCTGAAATGTCTCAATAACTATCTGATAGATGGCCATGAAATGTGCCACAGGTAGCAACAATAGGGTGGATTGTCGTGATTCATGGTTCAGACATTCGTGTCTGACTCAGGATAATTGCTCACAGCGTTTGTGATCCCTTCCAGGGTTCAACCAAAGACTATATGTATACTGTAAAGATGGGCGTCTCCACTTCCACCATTGTACAAAAATAAAGGCAAAACCTTTTAAATATGCCATCTTGCACCGGTGATGTGATTTGGAGTCAGAGATCTCCGCGGTATCGCAGGGCTGTGACGGTATGGATTTTTTCTCACCGCGGTAAAAAACAAATAAACATGTCCAAAGTTAGCAGGACAGCGTGCGGGAGTTTGTGATGATTGGTAGATGTCAACGATTTGGTTTTAAAGTGTCAAATTACAACTCTGCAGTTGACTGTTTAGTGATTGGTGTTAAATTAGCCTGTGGGTGCAAGTGGCAGCCAAGACCTGTTGCCATAGCAACGGTAAACATCCTGATCAGGCTTTAGGTCTGAAGAAGAGGGCAGGAAGCAGTTACTTGAATGAATCTTTGGCATTTTTAATATATGTCTATCGTGTGAAAATTTGCACAAAGTCTGAATAGAGTCATGATTTTTGTGAGCTTGTTTGCATTCAGCTCAAAGCTCTTTTGTTCAGAATTTACCTTTCTTTCAGCTTCTCGTCGTCTGTGCCATTTCTGTCCTCTCAGATCAAAGACAAATAGATAAAGTTTATATTATCAAAAAAAAAGACATTAGAGCAACTTTGTAAAACTTAAGAATGACAAATGACGCATTTTTTGCTTTCAGTAATGGAAAGAAAAAGTGGAAAGTATATATAAAGTTATACAGGATATTCCTTTGTTTTAGTTTGGATGAAAAGGGACTGACGGGTCATATTTAAAAACCTGCTATCAGCCTATTGAAGCAGAACCGCATCACAGTGAAAACTAATGTGATTACGAAAAAAGCGCTTTCTTCTTTTCTTTCTTGGCCGGAGAACAAAAGCAGCTGTTTATTAATTTATTCTTAAGCTTCAACTCTTCACCTCGGCTAAATGGAGACGTTTGGTGAATCTAATCTTGGCAGACAGGTTGAATTGCTGGTGTCTCAATCAGCGGAGATGGGACGCTTCATATCCTGCAGCTCCACTTAAGTGATTAGGGTTGATAAAACAGGTGTGTTTTTGCATAAAAGCTTGCATAATGCCGCTTTAAAGTACATTTCATAGACTTTCGATGCAGAAACATGGCTACCTTTTAAAACCATGGGTGTCTGAGTAAAGGAAGAGTTGCATGTTGGTTCCTGCTTTATTCATCTCTGTAATTGTGGTTCTGACTTAACCTGTGCATGCACTTAGACCTTGTCAGAATGAAAGAAAGTATGTACCCTCGGTACAACAGCCACAGCAACAGGGGACGCACCCACTGAATAATTGAATCCATAGAGATTGAAGGACATGTTGAACTTCCACTCTGAAACTCAGATGAAGCTATTTTTGTAGGACACTTACTTACAAGGTACACAAACAAGATTCCCCAACAGATACACGCACACTTCATCCCACTGAAACCCAATCCACGCATCTATCTGTGATGTGCAAATACACACACGAACACATGCGGCATACATCAAAGGCTCTGACCCTCTTCAGAAAAGACTCTCCGACTTAAAAGGAACATTGTGTTTCCCTCCCTCTGCTTCTCCTTTCATTTCCAACACTCGCTGCTCATTTCTGCTTTATTAGCTGCTGATAATGTTTGTGAGTGTGTTATGGATTGCTCGGCAGTAATTTGCTAAGGAAACACATTAATTGAACTTTGATTTATCCAGCAAATAATAGGCCTTTTGTAGCTGCCAGTAACAGACGTTTGAGACACACATTGCAGTTTTTGATGATTTAGACCCTGGGAATTTCAGCACGCTACCTTTTGAAGGACATGAGAAAACGAGTTTTATCGTTTTCTAGGATTTTGGGACGTTTCTAGCATTGTAGGACATTTCTTGGACTTGAATAAATTTCTCAGATTTTAGGACACTTCTAGGATTTTTTTGACATTTCTAGGATTTAGGGAAATTTCAAGGATTTTAGCACATATCTAGGATTTGAAGACATTTCTAGAATTTTTGGACATTTTCAGGTTTTTAGGACATTTCTAGGATTTAGGATTAGGTGCTGGTTGCACATATCGATACAGGTTGACATTTATTACTTGGTACCTAATTTCGGCATATATCCTTATTCTGATTCAAGGGATTCAAAGTTTTATGTAGCCAAGTTAAAAACGTCACTGCAAACAGGGCCAGCTTTGATGGAGCTAAACAAAGCACAAACAGTTTCTTAATCAGTCCGCCTCGCCATCATTTGAATATCACTGAGAGCGTGAATCAATTCAGGACACGAAACACATCTCGAGTTTCATGATGGGTACCGTTATTTGTTTGATGACACTCCACACCCTCGAGCACTATAATAAGATGCACTTGGAGCTCACTTGTATATTGAATACGATCCTTGCGAGGGTCCCTCTGTAATTTTGATCTGTAACAAGAGCAAACTGAGCCAACCTTTCGCAGAATTGCCCAATATCAGAATTCTCGTCTGCTGATTTGTGGAGTAGGTGCACTCTTGAGGAAGCTCCCCAATAAATTCTAGCAGGGAGGAGCTGCAAAGCAATAAAAGCCTCCAGGGCAACACAGAACAGAGCTCATAACGGCACACAAAATGCAACGGGCGGGAGATGCCATTACCCAGGTATGGAAATAAGTAAGCAGAACAGGTGGAGCTGGGTGCTGGAGGTAGATATCAATCATCATTGTCAGTCTACAGCATGTAGCAGATGGAGCAACGCACCTCCAGCAGCTGCAGCTTTATGTAAGCGTGACAATACCCGTCTCCATTAGATGTGACATGTTTGAATATGAATTGGAGAGTCAGCTGATATTGATTCGCGATAACCTCGCTAATCGTTCTGCTTTTTTCCTCCTCCCTCTCTAGCATCTTTCCTCTTAAATCTTTCAATTCCAATTATCGCTCCTCGTCATTTTCCTTGTCCGCGTTAGATTACCTTCTGCTGTTTCCACTCTTAACTAATTCCTCCTCTTTGGCTTTCTCCTCCTGTGCTTGTTTTTCCTTCAGAATCAATGTACACAGAAATTTAGTGTTTGAAGTGAAACTCAGCGTATGAATTAATAATGAGCACTTTGTGTTTGAGGGGCTATTCGTGAAGCCGGGGAAAAAAAGATCACCTTTTCAAAGACGGTGGCAAAAAAAAAAAAAAGCTCGAGGTATCAAAATCAAAAATATTTTCAAGGAGATAAACAAGAAAAGATGCATATTTTGCATTAAAGACATGACTTTAAAACCCTGCTGTTTAAACCCGTGTAGGTCTGAGTTTTAATCACAAACTGTATAAAATAATGGATGTAGCCACTGTGAAACCATTGGTTTTTGGACTGTTTTTGAAATGTTATTGAACAAACTGATCAAATTGTGTCATTTTGCAGAGGTTGTGACTCTGTGTAGATGTCTCTTTCCCAATATAAGTCCAGAGTTTCAGTGTTGTTGTTGTGTTACCGTGTTAGTGTCAACAGATGGCACCGACCTGTCAATCAATGCAGCCACGCCCTATATTTTTCGTAACTTAAAGCCTTGACGGATGAGTTGTATAGAAATTCACCTCCATACAATTGATATAAAATTTTCACTAGGCTGTAAACACGTTTATTTCCTCTGTAAAGTTGAGCAGTTTAATAACATGGGGGTCTATAGGGAGTGACTTGTTTTTCGGGGCCAATTTCTAGTGGCGATTAGAGGAACTGCAGTTTCTGGCACTTATATGCTGACTTCTTTTGAGCCGTGGATGTTTCTTGGTTCAACATTACGACAATAAGGTCAAATCTGAGGCTATGTTTATGATCGGGCTTTAAATGTGATAGATTTCAAAATAAATGTCACAAGGAAATAGCCTCACAGGCTCGTACTCGACTTTGAGTCTACGCTGCTGTCACTTCTACTACTACTACTACTCCTCTTGCAAGTCCTGCTGGAATTTTAATTAAAGGTGGGCGATAAATCGGATTTACTCGGTGCATCGCGGCTTTTTCCACGTGATGTACAAAATGACTTTATCACGAACATCGAGTATCATGTCAGCATTTTATTTTTTCTCTCTCTCTTCCTCTCACAGACACACACACAGAGCGGGGCTTTTGTCCGGCTCCAGACCGCCAGACTAGTTAGTTGCATTATGCGACCATAGAGCACCACTATGACTTGCAAGTACTGTTACTATATGAACTGGAGAGCAGTTTGTTTCCAGATTACAGTGAATTAATCGTCACGTTAAACAGCACTGTGGTAACAGTCTAACTTTAGTCACATTTCGTGACCATGGAGCACCTGTGTGTCTCTGAAATCTTTGCAGTCTGAACTGGAGACCTGTTTGTTTCCAACTCGCAGTGGATGAATTCTTATTATGGGGTCACAGTTTAATTTAAATTTATATTCACTTTATTTAACATTATAACAGTATTTTATTAAAGTTTGTCGTAACAGTAGTTTATGTAACTTTATTGCAACTGCAGTTCATTTAATAATTTTGCATTTTTAACAGTGGTTTAGAGGAGATTTCAAAATATCAAAATATATATTGTGTGTTGCGATAAAGCCTAGAAATGTTGCGGTTTTATTGTATTTTATTGTATATCGCCCAGCTCTAATATGAATGCACTTCTGCTGCCTCCACTATGTCTGCTGCTTCTGTTACCAGTGCAAACAAAATGAAATCATTTGTCCTCGAGTTAGACACAAAAACACAGGTGTGGGCTGCACCTCAGGCCAGATGCTCAGTGAAACACAGCCGACGGTTTGTGTCATTTCTCATTTTGCTTTTTGCGCGTCCTCACAAGCAGACTTCAATTAAACAGCCAGGTATGCAAATCATATCCTTTTGTTTCCTTCAAAGGTCTCTCTATTTGATTCTTAGGGATGAACAAGACAAAAGCATGTTTATGAAATTAGCTCCACACACAAAAGCAATCTTTCAAATGCCATTCATATCCGCAGGTAACGCACAGATTTGTTTATTACACGTGTGGCAGAAGTTCATCACCACCCCTAAGCTGTGGTTGAATGGTCGTGTTTACCGTTATTTCTGCGCGTCACCCTCAAGGAGCATCACTGCGAAGCCGCCCGCGGGACACAGCAATGCATTCTGGGTGTTTATTTGGGGAGCGGGTGCGATGGCTTTGAGAATATCACTGAAGCAGCGGGAAAAGCAGCACAGAAATGGACACATGACTCGGAGAAATCCACCACTCCTCATGTTTATCTCTCTTCATCTTCTTCTTGAGGGATTAAAAATGTAGTCCAGTGACCAGTTTTCCAAGGTCTGAGAGATATAAATATGTCACTTATAAATATTTATACAAACTATGCGGCATCGGTTTTGCCTGGAGAAATACATTAGTCAGTGATCTGTGCTTAAGTTTGAGGTTTCCTTCACTGCAAAGTGTAATATAGTAAAGCGCAAGACGGTATTTCAGAGCAAACGGGATTCTACTTGATCAGCAATGAGGCGAGTGAGTAGAATTAGTGGAGTACTTTATGAGGGAGGGTGTAATGATGTAGTATTTATGTCAGGCTGAACTGACTTTTTTTTTTGCAAGTTAATTAAGAAAACCAGCACAGAGAAGAGAGCGTGTGGTTGAAGATGAACTCAGATCTTTTACTGAAAGATATACTATTTTGGATTTTCCATAAAAAATAATGCATAGACTCATTCAGCTCAGTGAAAGAGCGCTCTGTGCTTGGTCGAAGTGAAAGGCAAAAAAAAAAAACATCTGTTTTTCGCGTCTCTCTGTAGGGACGTAGAGAAACATCCCAGATGCAGCGTCTGTTGACATCTACTGTGACTCAGTTTCATTATTGATATGAAAATGTTGATATCAGCGCGGCCTTTCATTACCAGCCCCGACACTTTTTCATTCAAAGTTTGCAAAAACATTCAAGCGAGAAAAACATTTCTGGCTCAGTGAGTGTGAAGATTTCAATCAAGCCCCCACGAAACACAAAGTTATAAAGACATAAAGTATTAAGCGTATCCACCCTCTCGGGGAAACATGTTTTGGTACATACATGTGGAAAATGTGGCTGAGCGACGAGCTCTGTAATTGGTAAGGAGCGATCCGCCTCCATGCAAAAATGATGAGGCTGGATAAGGAGGAAGCTATTTGTTCTGACACTGTTCAAGCCAAGCTAATTAATTTCAGTCAGACGTGCTTTGCTGTCAACATCCTTTGGCTTTAATAATGGATTCCATGTTATCAGATTCAGAGCAATATTTGCATTCCCAAAGAGAAAGAGGCCAAATTTGTTGATTTTTATCCACCTTCATAAAAGCAAATTAATGTGCAGATAGTCAGTGAGAGCTGACAGCCCGACAGTCAGAATAAAATGTTGGCATTTTAGGTTTCTGCAAATCAAAGATATCTTGTATTTGTGCGTTTCATACACATCTACATTTCTAAAGTGATGATGTTCAGATGCAATGTGTATGAGCTTCCTCAGGAGGAGAGGACAGTGGATGGTGTGACACCAAGGCCAGACAGCTGCCAAGCTGTGACAGCAGCTGACTAATGTTCGAGAGCAACGAACAACAAAAGTTGTTATTCTTAACAAAAGATCTGGACATTTTCAGCTGTGTTTGTAGTGACATAACTGACTTTCTTTAAAGAGAAGTTGGAACATTGCACTTCATGCAGTGTATTTGGCCCAACACTAGGTATTTTTAAGTAGAGGTTGGGGCAAGTCCAGCCATGTTAGCAGTGACACAAACCAGTGATTTTTTTAATGAGAGGAAATGCCATTTCGAACAGTGTTTGTAATAACTAGACTGGACACTTTTTGAAAGAGGTTGGGACAAACAACTTTCTTTAATGAGTGTGTAGGACAGTATCAGCTGTGTTTGTAGCAGCCAAAATGGGGATTTTTAACAAAAGGTCGTAGTATTTTCTGCTGCGTTTGTAGCGATAAACCATGTTTGTTGTGGCAAAACCAGGTATGTTTAATAAGAGATCGGAACAATTACAGTCATGTTTGTAGTAATGGTCGGGTCGTCATTTAACGAGAGGTTGGACATTTCAAGACGTTTTGTAGCAACACACTGAATATTTTTCATGAGAGGTGATGTCCAGCTGTGTTTGTAGTGACAAACGGAGGTATCTTTTAGGGAGAGTTGGGACATTTCCTTTTGTGTTTTGTTAATAGCAACCAAACCTGGTATTTTAGGCCAAAACATGGCCTTTTTCTAACTCTCGGTGTTTTTTCGTGCATGAACGTTTAAATTTACACGTTAAACACAGCATTGTCACAATAGAAAATTAAAAACTGAAATATAAAGGAAAATAAAGTTTCAGCAAGTGGGCTATATATGAAATGTACAAATGTAATATCCATGGTTTTCAGAAACGTGCTTTGCCAGTATTCGTTCCGGTGGTTGGGTTGGCGCTGATAGAAAATGACATTGTTCAGGTGTGTCGCTCTCATTAAATATAGCAAGAGGATTTTCATGTGAAATGATAATATTCCGCAAAGGTTTTGCATCATATCCATGAAAGATCTTCACCTTTTGAAAAATAGTGAATTGGATTCACAGAGTGTCTTTTTTGATCATGTTAGGGTTTCCTAGCACTTCCTGTGCCGACCTCCTGCTGTGGAAAAATTAGTCAGGGACAGGAGGGAAATAGTTTAGCACATTCTGAATATTTTAAGACCTAAAATCAAATATTTATACCCTAAATAATGAACTCGCAACTCCCTGTCTCTGACTTTATATGTTGGACTCTCCCAGCAGAGAATATACAACTCACGCCACCCTTGATTATCTCACCTGCAGGTCTGTGCCTCATTGTTTTCAGTCAGTGGCGGTGAATAATGGACTCCCTTAACACCTTCGTTTTCTGACTTTGAAATAGATCCCCAGGAGAATAATGCAAGCCTCCGTAGTTAATTTCAGTCAGATATCTCCTAACACACGCCATCATTGTTTTGCATAATGTCCATGAATAATGGACCTGCTTCAGTGCCTTGTCTTGTAGGTGTAGTCCCCAAAAGGACCCAGTGGAAGCTGAAAGTCCCACCCTGAGAGCTGGTCCGCGACAGGCAGGCGTAACATGTAACGCGTTGCAGTTTCCTCTGTAAATTAACGGGGCGTGTCTCCCTATCGTTATCCTCCAAAGGTCACCCAGGCTGACAGTAACAATGGGGATTCTGGCGACAGATGTATTAGGAAGGTCAGGTCTCGTCTGTCTGTATTTTGGAAAAGGTCAGGGATTTCTGAAAATGAATGACGCCGTACGAAAGTCCTGATGTTTGAGCTGGGTTGTGCACTTACTCTGCTTTAAAAATCACAGTGATGTATCATTTGTTGGGTAATTTCACAAACGTTTTTTCCTGAAGACCAACTGCAACTTCCTGAGCTCAGATCAGATTTTCGCCACACAGGATCATTCCAAGTGTCTCGCATAATAGACCCCGGAAAGCCGATATTTCCTTTTCCTTCCTTTTTCCATCAGCTAAGGATTGTAAACAGCTTCCAAAGAGTCCTCACTGTCTGACCTTATCATCGAAGTATCATTCGACCTTGTTTACATTCTATAGAGGGCCTCCAGCTGATGTACTGACCTTCTGCCGGCCACGTTGGAAGTCCTCAGCTCCCGAGCGCTCGGAAAGCGTGAATAATCCCAACAGACTCAAGGCTGCTCCGCATTGATCATGCAGTATTCAATCAATTTATCCTCAAACATTATCGTTTTTTTTTAAACGTCAAATTTTTTCCTGTAAAAGGTTTTATTTTTATCACTGTTTCTGCAGATCCTTAAAAAGTCCTGGCATTGAATTCATTAATCTAAAAATAAGGCCTTTATTGGTGTAAAATTGATTAAATTCATCTTTTAAAAGTCAAGAGCAAGTAAGATTAAATGTATCTTCTTTTTCTGACGTTGCATCGTAATAATCTCAAAATAATTGTTAACGTCTACTTTTTTGTTAGATAATTTAGTAAATTCTGTCTCTTAAATTTAAGTGAAAAACATAAAATGGCCAAGAAAATCAGACAGAAGTGCCAGATATTTCCCGCTCCGACCGGTAAACCTAAAAGATGCTTTTATGATTATATAATTTATTTACTGTCAATGATCTACCTTTTTCAGTGGACCGGAAAATTAGTTTTAAAATTCATTCCAAGTGGCATTAAAAAAGTCCTAAATCTAACTTGCCCCAGCTGCAGGAACACTGTTTATGTAGCTGTTCTGCTTTTTGTATTCTTGAAAATTAGATTTAATTTCACTGGAATTCACCTGGCTTTATAAATGTTATGTTGTCTGAAGAATTAAATGTGGCATCTCATATGGTAACCATAAAACTGCATTAAATACAGGGTGTCAAAAGTGTTGTGGAAACAGCTGCAAACATTCAGATTTTAATAGAGTTTCCGTTTGTCAAAATTATCTTGAGAATCAACTTTATTTATACAGCACACAATGTGAGCTCAATGTGCTTCACACACAACACACGTGCACAAAAAAGATAATAAAATAAGGTTTGAATGCATATTTGGATACATATACAGAGAAGGAGAGAAAAGGAAAAAAGTAATATTAATAAAAGAAATTAAAATTTGTTCAATTCCCACCCACATGCTAACATAGTGTACCCATACATATAGAGAGAGAGATTAGAGCCCTATTTTAACAGACCGTACAGTGTTTGTACATTTTCTATCGTAAAGCAGATTGTTCCAGAAACTAGGACCATAATAACTAAATGCACCCTCACCAGACTGACTAGTTATCGTGGGTCCAGTTATGAAGCGAGTGTCTGAGCGTTTTTTGGAGGGTTTGTAAGCAGTGAGCAGGTCACAGATGTATTTAGAGGCTGAGCCTTTCAGTGATTTGACAACAGTGAGCAATACTTTGATGTCACTTCTGTGCTTTATGGGAAGCCGGTGAAGTGATCTAAGAATAGGAGTAAAATGTTCAGTTCTGCCTGTCCCAGTAAGCACTCTGACTGCAGTATTTCGGACGAGCCGAGTTGTTGTTGTGCAGGCTTAGGTAGAGGTTATATCGCCACCTGTCGCTTTGGCATGCGTTTGACTGTCTGGTGGCCTGAAACGACATTTAAGTTTTTATATGGACACGGTTCTCCAGTTAAACACCATAATGTCTGACTGATCTAGGTGTTTATTTTTTGCTATAGTGATGTCTATCAGTGATGATTACTGGAAAAGTGCATGCAGGCGAGGGCTTTTCGTTACACTGGAGACGGTGAGAAGACACTGCCCTCCATGCAGTGAATGCCCTGCAGGAATGAAGTTCAGAGTTCATGGATATTAGACACGATCCTGCACGATTTGGATGGCGGTGATCATTTTTAAAGAGATCAGTTCTTTTGTAGAATAATGGTATTAATGATGGGGGATGTTTCTGTTTAGGCAATACTAGCCCTTTAGACAAATGTATCATTGGCAGAGCGGTTAAAAACAGGGGGAGGGCGGTGGGCTTGAGCTTGTGCACTGCTTGCTTGCGTACCTGACAGCACTCTCGAGTTATGCAGGAGCCTCCCTGATTAATGTTTTCCACTTATCTACCGATTTCATAGTGATGTGACTCAGATGGGTGTTTCGCAGTTTCTGTTATGTTTCCAGACTGTAGGATATAAGTCATGGTACCTGGCAACCCCACTGACCTGTGCCTGAAGTGACGCTTATTAAATATGAACACAGTTGCTTTCTGTCTGGTCTCGCCTGCCACTCAATCACTTCCTGACACACTCAGAATATTTGCACTTGACATTGTTTGTTATGTAAATGTCAGTAAATTTTACTGTGAGCTGTGGATTTAAGGCTCATTAAAAGTCACTCAATCATCATCCTTGTATTCATTTGTGGTGGGGGGGTGAGTGGGTGTTGAGACATTGCCAGTAGGCCATTCCAACAATATACCACTACCCCTGAATATCTCCCTCTTTTCCTTTAGCCCACTGGTGGCAGGTGTGCGCTAGTCTTGCAGATATTGCCCAGTAAGCAGATAAAGTCCCCATTAAGTTTTTCAGACTGCTGGATCTTTAGGACCAATGCATGATGCAGTAACAGCTGTAGCAGCTGTATGACGTCAGCTGTATGACGTCAGCTCCAGCTGTAGTCTGTAGGGTGGAGACGTGTACGTCATCAGCGGGGACACCTGAGCGCATGTTGCTTTGAATGGGAACAGTGACGGCGCAAACAATTAGCATGGAGGGATAGCTGTTGTGAGTGTGTCTAACAGGTGTTCGGGTTGAAAATCCAGGGCGCGCACCGACAGAGGGGCAGGCCGAGACCCGCGGTGGTGGCGTTTCCTCCCGCTTAGGTTTGGCGGCGAAGAGCCGCTCGGTTATCTGTGAGTTTGCAGGCAGACAGCCACGGTGAGGGGAGCAACCGGTGTTTTGGTTTTTGCAGCCGATCTCTCGCAATCACTTGCGGTCAGTGAGAAATGCCCGCGGGGCTACAAACAAACAAGCTAACTAGCAGCAGCGGCAGCAGCAGCCGGGGCCACATCCAGCCGAGGGGCCAACTTATAACTTAACTGTAAAACCTAGATCAGCATCGGTTTACTTGTGATGCAATCATTTAACAAACTGTGTGACCGTTTTGAAAACAGAGGCAAAGAAGCCAATGAGCAATTCGGCAATTCATGTCCCAAAAAATGCAAACTGTAACAGTAAATGTATATATATATCAGTAACTGTATGTATATCTATCCATCTATCTGAAGGTGTTATATTAGGGCTGGGCAATGTTAGATGTTCAATGTACAATGTGATACTACATATGCAATATGCTTTTTATTACTAAATATATTTTAACTTTTGAGTTTTGCATTTATAGTGTTCATTTTGTTCATTTTGCTATATTTATCTCATACATACCTTGCTTTGATATGCACGTTTACCCATTTGGGACTAATAAAGGATTGCCATTGTCATGTCATCCTAAATTTTTGACATTGTAATGTTTTAACTGTCTTGAATTTAAAGGATGTAAACAGTAAAGTGATATAGTTTAATGAACTTCACAGACTTTTTTAGCCCTTCCTTTATTCGCCTTTACCCACTTAGTCATTCTATCCACTTTGTCAGAGATTATTTATCAAACATCTCTGTAATTTTTTTGTAGAAGGTTCAATAGTAAATCGTACGGTATTGTTGCAATATTGTTGTTCAAATATTTGCTTAAAAAATGTGATTGGGACTGTCTCCTCCACCAGACTGCTTTGAAAAAAAAGCCCAGTACTTTTGTCTTGCTGAATACGACAGCTGCTGTTCTCCGGCTGCTTTGATCCGTTAGTTTGCTTGTTTGCTTGACTTTGGTGAATGCGAATTAACCCTTTTTTTAGCACACCAAAGACACACAGTAACACAAACATTTTGATCATTGCAGTACTAAACCAGCAACTTCCGTGTTCTGCGAGGTAAATTACTGTTTTTGGCAAAGGAGTAATTTGGTTTTAAAGAGAGCATGAGTGGATGTAACGGCCTCGGTGTCTGATGCTAAGGTAAAGCGGTGAATGTAATCTAAATATAACACACAATAAAACTGAAGTTGATCTTTTTTGGAAGCTGAAATGCTGCTGCCTCAGTCCGCAGCAGTGCTTTGATCCTGATTCTCCAAACTGGGGGCATGACTATGGATAAGTACCTCATACATACTGACTGTAAAAGATCTGAATCATCCCTTTAACATTTCGTATGATTAAAAAACAAAAACATGATGTCACGTGGATAAATTTTAACTTATTTCACCTACTAAGTAAGGAAATTTTCTTTCGACGTGCTAAAACTTCTCACAATTAGTCGAGGGGTCACTGCTGAGGTGGGGAAAAGTGCTGAAGTAAACAATTTATGAGATGGTGTAATTTAATTTCCATATCAAAAGCATAATGTGTATTTGAGTGTTTTCTTCTTTTTCTTCCATCGAGCGCTGCTCTGCTTTGGTATTTTCTTTGATGTGGACACATTTGTGTTCAAACAAACACATTATCAGCTCCTCCAGACGGACCGCAGCGAGACTGCTCAGCACACACTCTTCATCCATTTCTTCTTGTCTTTGCGCTGCTTTAAAAAGGGTGTTCAGATCAGTATATTGAGTCCACTTTTCTCTTCCCAGGAGTACCAGATCGATATTATCTTCGCCCAGACCTGGGTGGACACCCGTCTCCGGTATAACAGCAGCAGCAGCATGCGGCTAACCCTCAACAGGTACGCTGGAATTACTGCGGATATGCGGCTCTATTTCAAAGATATGTCAACATGCGGCTGCAGCATCGATGCTATTGAGAATTAAAGCATTTTATATCAACATGTTGTTAAAAGAGCTCGCTGTGACTTTTTCTTTACACTGTAGCGACTATTGTGCATCATCATTTTCACACCGTGATATTCATTTGAGAACAATATTCGTCTCTCTCTCGGGAAGAGGCCCGTAATTAATGGAACAAATTGATTGATGTGCTTTGTTTTCCCACTGTCGCCCCAGTATTTTATTATCCTCTTATTGGGAAGTGGAGCTGCTTCATGCATTTCAGAGAAATCAGAAGAGTTCGGCAGCAATCATTTCTCACCTTCTGCCTCTCTCTCTCTCTCTCAATCTCCCCGTGTCTCTGTCTCTCCTTCATCCAGCAATATGGTCGGCTTGATCTGGCTGCCCGACACCATCTTTAGGAATTCCAAGAATGCAGACTCTCACTGGATCACGACGCCCAATCAGCTGCTGAGGATTTGGAACAATGGAAAAGTACTCTACACACTGAGGTAATAGGGACACAAACACACACACACACACACGCACACACACACACACACACAGTACAGTATGAGACATGAGACAGAAGTGTGTGTGCACAGTGAAACAATGGCAGGTAGCTCTAGCAGCAGCATCACCCCAGATTTCAAACAAATTGAAGCACTTTCTTGCTTCTAACATTCAAATTTGGGCAAAAGGAAAGAGTGGAGCAAGCAGCAACGTACCAACTTGTGGTCCTCATTAATACGCAATAATTGGTGCATTTTGCAGCTCAATTCAGGCTCAGTCATCTTAAATTCATGTTCATTGCAGTAGTTTTTGCAATGAATGCTCTGCGTGCTCCCGTCAGGTTTATTATTAGGTGCACAAATCAGTTTGTGCACGTCAGAGCGACCACCGCCTGTCTGTAGAGTCCCTCAAAACATGGTTTCACATCTCAAAGGAACACTTCACCCCTAAAATGATCATTTGTGTATCAGTTACTCACTCTGTGTCACACTGAAATCTGGTAGAAAACCTCCACACTCCTTCAGGCTTCCAGCTAGTGTCCTCCTCCTTACACCAGAGCCTACAGGAGGCTCTTCCTTCACAAATTCAACATAACACAAGGCAAGTAATTTATATACACAAGATTTTTGGGGGGTGAGGTATTTCTTAAAGAGGAACTCCACACTAAACTGTCTTTGCGCTGTGAAGTTCAGATCATCTGACTCATACTTCACTAACTCTGACAATACAGTCAAGACCTCAGAGAATATTATCATAAGAGTACGAGATTAGAAAATGCTGATATGCATCATTTTAGAAGGCCGGGTTATTCTTGTTTTTAACCTTTGCTGTGATCGACAGCAGAGATACAGACAGGAAATGCAGAGAGAGAGGGGAGTATGACATGCAATAAATCAAATCAGGGACGCTGTGCTACGTTTTGTCCCCTAAATGGTTTCTCTGTCCTGAGGGGACATTTGACAGGCTGTCGAGGGAGGGGCAGGAAGTGGGTGCGTTTTATACTATGAGAAACACTGACGGGTGAGATGGATCAACTATTCAGGTCATGTGACATCATGCCAACGTTTAAAAATATACTCACTATTTGTATCAAAATCCAAAATTTAATCCTAAGTGTAAACCAGTCAGTGGCCATGAGTGTTGTTGTTTTTTCTTGTCTGTTATATTGTGGGGGGGTTTTGTTTCACAAGATTGATTTTAAATGATGATGTTGATTTGCAACATTCCCTCACAGATATACGTATACGCGTGTTTTGAGGCCTATTTTTTAGATTGAATTTGAGGATTTAAAACTTAATGTGGAGCAACCAGCAAGAAGTCACTTTAAAGTCATACATTTTGCTATAAGTTAATGTTTGAGAAAAATTGAGAAAATAGCAATTCATTGATTTTCCAGAATACTTACATTTGCTTCCCCATTTAAGGGTTAACCAGCTGTGGTTGCCTGCTTGTCTTATGGTGCCGTGGCTTTTTTTAGCATCTCCTTCAGTACAATTAATAATTTATTTCTTTTGTGAATGTTTATTTCCAAATTAAAATGAGAATATCTTAGGTGTAGACACAAAGCCTTGTTTTACCTCGGCGCTAAGAACAGAAACTTCTCTGACGCGTCGGTGTGTCATGTGTTGGCGCTCGTTTGGTTGAGCTCGCTCTGACAGCTTCTCAGTGGTAGAGAAATGATGCAGGGGAGGGTTGTGCGTGTGTGTGCGCATGGCCTTATGACAAAATAACCCTCGCTGTGTCAGTGGCTACAGAAAAAAAAACACCACTCAGGATTCAAGGGGACAGGTTCTTTTTAAATTTGAGTGGCATCTGGGTTTATGAACCCTCAAGCTCTGACGTGAGCTTTTTCTGTCCTGAGGATCCAATTTCACCTGCGTATCCAGGATTTCAAGCTAGACCACGGTCAAATAGCAAATAGCAGCATGAGTGTTTGTTTTGGAGGCCTCAGAGGAACAGATGCACAGCTCCTGCAGCGTCAGGAGAGCACGCAGAGTCCAATCAATCCAGTAAAGGTGGACCAACATTGTCCACTGTAAGGAGAGAAAAGAAAGACTCGACTTGTAAGAGCTCTGATAATTCCCTTAGATTTAACGTCTAATTAAAGAGGAGGGATTTGCGGTGTTTTAGAGGTTAATTCCACTGACATTATGAGCTTTGAACCAAGTTAAAAGGAATAGACTGAATTACTGTGACACTGCGCCAATAACAAAAGTCACTTTCGGATAGAAAACTGGCTCCTGTTTTGAACTGTAGAAACGTGTAAATGTGGCAGACTTGTTCATTTCCGTCGTTTTCAGTTGTAACTGTAACACGTAAGAATAAAGAGTTAAACGCGGCGGTGCGACACACCTAACGTGTCTGTTGTTGTTGTGGACGGGCCGCAGCAAAACATATTTTAGCCATTTAACAGCAAATCTTTATCAAAACATTTGTTTACAGACTCTCACCATAGACTGTGCAGAAATAATAGACGGAGCCAGCGTGACGTCACCCTTTGGTTTGTCGACGCCTATTCCGAAGCCTCGAATTTGTCATTTTGGCCGTCGCAATCTTTAGAGTGAAACTAACCCTAATGCGAGCTGGTTCCTCAGTTAGCAGGGTGAATTTACAGCTACACTGTAAAAATAGACTTAGTTTAAACCGGTAAAAGGAGACGACAATTTGAGGTAATTTTGTAATGATTCAACCTGTCTTCTCAAATTCAGTCAAGTTAAAAATTTAAGGCAGCCCAGCTTCTAACTTTTTCAAGCGAAAACAAATAGTTTCTTCTTACAGTGCGTGGTTAATTGTTGATAATGCTAATGCTAATCCACAGGTGAAAAACCATTAAAACATTTCCTGTCTACATACAGCTGTCCTTTAAATAAAGGTGAAAAAGCCCCAAAACAACCAAAAAAATAATAAAAGAACAGTTAACGTTGTTTTTCATTAACTGAAAACACTAATAGTGACAGGTCAACGTTACATCGATGCCTGTACTGAGGTATTCTCTGAAGGCTGCACAGTCAGTGTTTTTATACTGACAATGGCTGTAATGATAATGTCAAAGAGATTACTCTGTGACAAATCCACAGAGATTTATCAGCCCACTCCGATGGACCCACTGCCCTACCTGCACAAACTAGCAGGTGAATATACTGGAGCATTAAGCAGCTTCCAAATGAGAGATAATTTTGCAGTAACATGCATCAGAGACACAACTACAAATGAATTTTAATGTGGTTTAAATAGAAAACTGTATGCTGACATGTTCGCCACAGCAGCTTTACAAGGTGATAATATGCAAGTGTTGCTTTCAGCCTCCCAAGTGGCTAAACATATTAATTGTTACAGCTTTTTCAACAATTTACAGACTAAAGATAGGAAACTTTACACAGGATAGTGTCAATGTTATTGTAAAATCAACAATCTGATTGCTCGCGTATTGGACTTCATGACCACATGTTAATGAAATCTTTTCGACATAAGCTTACAATTCACTTTGCTACTTGCATTTCGGTAAAGATGTTTGGCGACAATTACACGCATTTAGCAAATGAGGTTGCGCAAAAACAATGGGATTCTCAGTAGAGTGCTGAATCCAAAATCCAGTGAGCATATTCCAAAAATGAAAAGGTAGCACATCTCAAATCTCGTACGTCAAGGAGAACAAAAATATTCACAGGAAATGATAGCAGGGCGTGCGCAGGTCCTTAAAGTATTAGAATGTCTCAATATTACTTTTATTACGCATTAAAAGTCATTAAACAGTCTCGAATTTGAAAGTCGAGCTCAAGGTCACTTTGAACTTGTGTCAGTCTTGTTCTCTTGAAAGCAATATCCCGTGAACACTTTTGTTTTCCCACTGTTTTCTTCCCTAAAATCTGGTTACAATGATCATGAAAACATTGGAGCAGTAGAAAGTGCTCTAAAAAGTATCTGATGGGCTACCCATAACCACCCTGAACAGGCCTGCACCAGACAAAAGAAAAATACTTTTTCCAGAATTTTTCTTTCGTTACAGCCAATCTTGGCGCAAATGGTACTTCTAAAGAGCTCTACGCGTTGACTCCTGAAAATACACAAATGGAAAGACGAGTTTTCTCTCGAAATTCCTCCTCATAGCCACAAACTTCCCACAGACTGTTTTGCTTTTAATAGCTAATTTCACTCCTGCTAATGCGTGTCTCTGTGATGAATCTGAAAATTATTGTTTCATTAAAAGGATATTAAGTCTTAAAGAGGCATTCGTTTGGGGGTTTATTTGCATCGAGTGATGCATGTCGGCAGCGTGCGCCGGCGCCGCCGCCGCCGCCTGCTCCCCTCACCTCGGCCGACAGTCTGGGCCAAATGTATGCAAATTGGGACCGTACGGCTCAGTCATCTGCACTTTGTTCACCTACAAACAAGGCGAGCGAGGCAGCCCCTCTTCCTGCTTTGAATGAGGCTCCTCTTTTGTGCTCTAAGTCAGTCAATTTTAATGAGAAACTGTAGCAGGGACAAAGACGCAACAACACAGAACAAGTCAAAAGAAAAAGCCCATTTTCACGATGGTCTCGTTTTTACAGCCATTATCGCATCCAGTGAAAATTAATTTCAGCACGATATATTGATGTGAAACGCACAGAGAATATAAATTGAGTTTTATGTTTTGTAAAACTAATCCCCCGTGTCTTTGTTGTCGCTGTTTCTTTCCTAAAACATCTGGTGTGTTGACTTGTCCAGTGATCAGAGCTAAGTACTGCTGTTTGTAGATGCCAACACGCCTCTGGGCCCTGACCTATAAGTTAACGCCGTCTCCGCCAAAAACATGTCGGACGCTGATGATTAAACAATGCTGTCATTCTGAGGGATTTCACATATCTACCAAGCAACCGAGTGTGATCCTGCACCATCTGGTTGGGACGTGATCAAAGCAGTGATGATTGCTGTGCATTCACAAAATGTGCTTCACGGAGCGAGAAATGACGGATCTGAAGCATTCTTAGCGCTTCAAACGTCTTTGTTAAGTATTTCTTTCTCTCTCTTCAGGATGACCATCAACGCCGAATGCCAGCTGCAACTCCATAATTTCCCAATGGACGAACACTCGTGTCCCCTCGTCTTCTCCAGCTGTGAGTGTTTGCAATCCCGCAACACACACAAACATGCAAATATGCTTCACACTGAGCCCGCTGAAGTAAAACTTTTAAATCAGAGGTCACAGACACCAAAAAATATCCAAATAACAACATCGGAGTTTTCTTTAGCAAAAAGAGGCGGTCTCAGCAGGTTTTAACGCAGGCACAATTTTAAGCCAAACTGAGCACTGAAACTGAACTGTGCCATCAAATGAGCATAAACACAACCTCAGCTGCTAACACACTGAGACACGTTGTTTCTTAAACAGTTTCTTAACTTCAATGATTTAAATGTTAGGCCTCAAAAGTCATTAAATAGGTGCATTTTTTGAATATGTGAGGTCTTAATAGCCACAAACCTTTGCCAGCATTCGTCTAGTTTTTTACACGCTGGTGTACCTTTTGTTTTGTTTTTTTAACCCGTTCTGTGTCCGCTCTCTGAATTCAAAAATGTTTCTGGGTCTGGGAACACAGCATAGGTAAACCCCATCATCATGACTTTTTTTTTGTAATTTACTTTATATTGTTGTTTAGTATTAAACATACACTGTGTGCATACGTTAGCCATTCATGCCCATCACAGATCTTTTCAGAGGTACACAGAGAGCAGCAAAAACAGAATCAAAGATATGAACAGAGAGGGAATGATCTTTTCTTTGCAGTAAAATCAATGACATTTAAAAATGAAATCAGGCCTATTGGGTGCTGACGTAGTTTATCATTTTTTTTTCCCAGCATGAAGCAAATTGTTCTGATTTGTAGTTGATGAATGCTGTTATACACTACATTTTGTAAATGTCCATTGTAATAATAATAATGTCCATCCATACATTGAAACTTGGGCTCTCCTGCGTGAGCCCTTTCCTGGTCACAATCCTTCTCTCCAGTCATCAGCAGTTTATTCATTAATCATTTGTCTTTTTCCTTTTTTTGTCTCTTCTTGAGGTATACATCCAAAAAATATATACTTACTCTCCAGTAATGAAAATATCTTGTAGGTTTTCTATCCCTCTCCAATAGTCTTTATTAACAGGGTTGGCGGTAGTGGTTAGGTTGTGTTGGTTTACGCAGTTTCTCCCGACAGAATCAGGCTTTTTCAGCCAATTCCCTCCATTTCTGTGGGTATCATGAGTTATATTTATCCTGCAGCAGCAGTTTCAGTGGTGTTGTAGATAATTGTTCAGTTGGTTTGTCTAGAGCTGATCAGATTAACGATTAGAGGAGAAGCAGAGGGCAGAGTGAGTGAATGCAAACTTTTAGAATGAGAACAATGTTTCACTGTCCCTGCGTCAGTTGGCAACAGCACGCTCTGCACGTGTACGAGCGTTGTGCGTTGAATAATGGCAAAGTATATATATTTCAATAGCGCTAGAAAATGTATTTGATGTGGCGGATGTTTTATTTGTGGTGGCTCCGTATGTCTGCAACGGTGCAGAAATACAGTTTAAACAGAGTGATTCGAGTGGTGAAGTAATGACTCCTGAAACGTGGAAGTCCGTTAGACTTTTTGCACTTTTGGTTCCCTTGTCTCAAAGTCTGTGGGTTTTTTGAATGGGTTTTCAGTAAAATCCCTTAAATAAGGTCTGCGGTTTACATTGGCTTAAGATGTTTATACGTTTTGTTCCGCAACATAAAATACGTCCGTACAACCCAATTTTTTTTAACTTTTAAGCTTTTACGCATCTTAAGAATGGAGGTCGCTAACAAGTGGCTAAATGCTTTGAAGCTTCAAAGTACTCGGTAAACTTTTGTCACGTTGCTCTGGACTGGAGCTGTACGAGCTGTTGAAAGTCAGTGTTGATAGCCTGTAGGGACCTGTGGGAAACAAAAGTAAATTTGTGTGACTGTTGCTGAGCTAAGAGCCCCTATAAAGTAACAAGTAATAGTCTCTTAATTTGCGTCTCTGTCTCTTCTCTCTCTTAAGTTTATAGTCTCTCAGTCTATGGCGTGCCCCATAAAACCGTGCTGCAGATTTACACCTACATTATATTCAGAATCAGTTTAGTCTGCCGCAGTGTTCTGTCTGTGGGGATAAATCAGTTTGCAGCAGCTGTTTTGTATTAATTTCCTTCCCTTCCTCTCATATTTGGCACCCTGATTGTAGTCCAGCCTCCCGATGGCTCATCAGATTCAGATGAGGGATCAAATGAGCAGGACGGAGAGGATGAACTTAATGTTTTGGGCCGCGGTGAGGACCTCAGCAGCAGCAGCGTCAGGAGAGCCACTGTTGGCTCTAATGATGAGGCTTATCTCAGAGTGTTTCTGCGATTTATGGCCGCACACACTCTGTAGTTATAATGGTTTTTGGGTGAGGAAGCGAGAGACAGATCAGACGTCACAAAGTGCTTCATGATAAAGATAAAAGACGTAAAGTGGAGACGTTTTCTAGAAGTCAGAGTCGGCGGAAAGAGCCAAGGGTTGGTGTCACATGAGTCTGAGACAGTTTGGAGTCCGTCCGTCTCGCTACAAGTGAAGAGGGAGCTACAAGAGTCTAGACAGGCTAGAATAAAAAGTGAGAATTGTCATCTCCATCTCAGCTGGAGACACAATAGGTTTTACACTAAGCAATATTTCTCAAAACAGGAACGAGTCAAACACTTCCCACGTGAGTCAGTGGCCGAAGTTTCTGGCTGGTTTTTATCAGTATCAGTTGTAGAAAATGGTCATTCATCCAGTTTTTAACCCTCATGCACATTTGGTGCAAAAAATGTACGCTGTTAAAAAGTTCCATGAAAATACTAGGCATAAATATTTTTTTTCAACTTTCACTGCATTACATTTGTCAACCAACATCAGTCCTGATAATAACTTCCAAATATTTAGTCATTTTCAATATTTTTAACCCAGTTAAATACCAGTACGTTGACACGATGCCATTTTTTTTAAATGAAAAAAAAGTAAAAAGTGGTTATTTTCCACATACTTAATGATATATTTTATTGTTGATTATCACGTTCTCAGGTTCTCATATTGATTTTTTTTGTTTGTGTTAGTTTAGTTTTTTTGAAAAAAAAAAACTTTTGACATGTTTGGAACACAAAAAATGTACCCTGTCAAAAAGTGCTATAAAATGCTATATATAAATATTTTTTCAACTGTCAACTAACATCAGTGTTGATAATAACTACTAAATATTTATTAATTTTCAATATTTTAACATCGGAATTTTCCATAAATTATCTCTAAGTCTTGGACAGGTCAATGATTAGTCGTAATATCGATCTTTTGCGTTAGTGTTTTTGGTGTCAATTTTGGTGGTGATACAAAATTGTGAGATGAAAATATAAATTGTAAATTAAAGCCAGTGGTTGATGAAGTACTTAAAAGCCACATTTAATTAATTTAATTAATTAACACACATATTAATTATTAAAAATACAGATATTCTATCAGAAAATGACAAAAGTTAGTCGCCTATTAGAATATTTCAGTGTTATTGAAGGCTTATCTTTTCTCTTATCTTTCTTTTGATTTTTTTTAACAGCTTATAGGATTTAAAGAACAAAATCCAATTTTCCTTCCCTCCCATTTCATACGTCCGTCGGTCCCTTCCTCCCTTCGTTCCTTATTTTGTTGTAAACAATAAGGTACTTACGGCCAATGCAGCGGAGTAACGGTGGAAGTTAAAGGAAATATCAAAACTCAAGTAAAGCACAGTAACGCCCAAAAACTGAAGTAATGTAACAAAGCATTATTACAGATGAAAGCTGGGGTAGGAAGAAATCTTAATTCTTGAGTGCAGACTTTTATAAAAGCACAAATGAAAGACTTTTTTTGTTTTTTCGTGAGGCCGCTCTCGTCTAAACCTGGCCTTAGACCGTTTGATGAGTTTGTCTTCCTTTTTCTAGGTCGCTTTGCAGTGTAGGCAGTTGTTGCCTGAGCTGGAATATCAAATATCTCTGCAGGACTCTCTGCAATTGAATCAGGCTTTCACAGAAATGATGTTGCAGCACCAGATAATGTCATTATTTCCTGAATATGTGATAACATCAGAAAATGTACTTAAGTTTGCACTTAACTTGATTAAATATGCAATAAAATCCAATAATATAATAATTTGTAACAGTAATTTAAAGAAATGTTCCGACTGACACTGACATTTTGGGGAATTTATGACAGAATGCACTGTGATGTAGATGTTGCCTTATTGAAAAATACTGTACATCATCAGGGGTGTAAACAGTACCCATAAACTTCCACTTTTTTGGTCAGGCCCTCCTTCACAAATAGAAAATCAGTAATTAATTTGTCAGTGATAGAGATTTAAGTTTGATGAATCTTTACCTCATAACAATGTAGAACTTGCCATCTGTTTGAAATTTGAAATTCTACTTAAGTCCTTGAGTTTACATTTCCAAAAACTTGAAATCAGTGTCAAATGTTGGCGTAATGTTAGCCTACTGAAAACAATAAGAGTGATATAAACTTTGTATGCCTACATACTTAACATTTCTGGAAAAAAAAAAGCATCTTTTCATTATTTCATTACATTTCATTGTATCATCAGTTTTGAAAAAATGACCACCTCAAAGATGTTAATACTATATCTGTAAAAAATTTATTAAAAGTATTATTTATTAAAAAGTTTAATTACATTTTCAGGTGTTATTGTATTTTCAGGAAAGATTTGAACATTATTGGGTGCTCCATACGTGGATCTGCCAGTAAAACGCCGTCTCTCTAAAATGACTTTCGATTGGCCAAAGTCTCCCGTCAAGGGAAGGCGCAGAACACCGAAATCAAACCGCCTACCCCTGCTTTAATGCTGCAGCTTAATCGTATTAACTATGTCTATGTTCTAGCACATTAAAACAGCTCAGAGCCAGAAACTATGGCATGATGACTGCATTAGCTCTACCAACGTCTCCGTGCTGGCGTGAAATTAGAGCTCTCGGAGCGTTTATTGTTCCATTAACCAGCGCCTTTATTAAGTTACCCGTCACCTAAAAAGCACCAAAATCCCATTTTATTTTCCATGATGGGTCATTCAGTTGGACCAGACATCTTCCAGTGCTAGATATGATTTACTTTAGATCATTATCATTACCTACAGATGGTGGCGTTTGTCACAGGCCATTATTGACCCTCCTCTCAGCATTGATAATCAATTGAGTATTTATGCTCACAGTGTGACAAGAGCGGATCTACCAGGAATGTAGGCAGTGAAAGAACTATTGACCGCAAATGGACTTCCATTATGTCTCTTCTCTCAGTAAAAGGATTTCCTGTAATTACCCTTTTTTTCCCTCGCCGTGTGAATGGACATATTTTGAGTCTGTAGCAGCAACAGATGAGTCTTTAGTAACACTGAATTAAAGCCATGAAGTATCATGTTAGCTGAAGCTAATGAAGCTATATTCCTATGGCTAATTGCAAACATATTTTGGAAAAAAACAACCAAAAAACTACTGTATAATTTCATGGTGTGTGTTTTAGATTTGGCGTCTGGGCAAAAAGTATACAAACGTAAGCTCAGATAGCAGATAATTTAAAACCGAAATTCCCCCATTTAAAACCACAGATGCACAATATGGAATTTTTTTCAGCTAATACCGATAATCCATAATTACCCGCTTCTGACTATGGACAAGACTAATACATTAACCAACAATTACCCCCTTCTCATGGCCGATACTAATACATTTACCAATACTTACCCGCTCCTCACGGCCCACACAGGTATGATAACCAACTTTCCGGTGGCGTTGCCAGGCTGGCGACCTGGACTCGTACCGCTGTTGTAATGTTTCTTTGTCTTTTATCGTAATAACCGACACAATAATCAATGGCTGATAATAATACAATAATACAATAGCCGATAACTTTACATGACAGATGCTAATAAAATAACCAATAATTACCGACTTCTCGTGGCTCATGCAATGATAACCTGCCTTTAACGGCTGATACTAATACGGATATTAATACGGTAACTGGTAATTTTACATTTTTGGTATTTTAAAAAGCGGCTCATAACCTGTAATAACTGAGGGTAAAAAAGGCTAAGACGTCGCGATAAAATCTCCGAACGAACCAAATCTTGACACACCAAAAACAAACAACAATTTTTTCTACTAATGTATATCTGAAAACTACCAGACTTTTGAGTATGGTTTTGCCTTAGAATTAAAATTCAAATGATATAATCTGTCAAAACAGATATGTTGTTTCTCTTCTCAGTGAATTGAAACAGAGAGTGCCTCCACCTCCCTGTAGTTTGAGCCTGTCGTGGTGAGTCGGTTAGGACTGTTTTGAGGCTCTGTGTTGGATGTGAGCTGCTGCTGCTGGGTTTGGTCATAAAGACGGTCCGTCAGCGCTGCTTTTAACCTGATTAATGGCAGCAGGAAGTTTGCTGATCTGATGGAGAATTAGGCCGTTGGGGAATAGGCCCTTGGCATTTGTTGTCTTTCCCTGAAACTTTGAAAGACGGCGACGACATATTTGGCTCTCAGCGTGCAGCGCTTGTTCTTTTTCTTCCTCTCTGAGCTTATGGGCAGCTTGCAAGCCATCTTTGAAGTTGTACCGTCACCTACTTTATTTGGGTGTTGCTGCCCTTGTGAAGCCAGTAAAGGCAGTCCGGCTTCGTGTTATTGGCGCCATTTGTCGGCTTTGATTTCGTTATCACAATGTTACATAATACCATAAATTTGTTTAGCGGTAATTTAAAACTGTGCGGAGGAACAGTCGAAGTGACATTTGGAGACGTTCCTAAAACCAAGTTCCAAACGGTCAATGTATTCAAGAGGTTTAACTGCCTGTCACAGCCTAACAAAGGTTCCTCAAATAAAAGAACAAAAACATCTGATCTAGGACTGCGCTAAAACGGCCAGATCTTTTTACTTTATCCATGAACATAGCTTACATACATGTGTTTTTGGGAGACAGCAGCACAGATGTCCATATCTGCAGATTCAGAAACCGTTTCTGCCGATCAGGCACATCACGACCTGCTTTTTGTTTTGGTTTTTTAAATAGCGCATTGGCAAGTGTTTGCACAGGTCGTGTGTGAAGCAAATAAGATGCCTTTTTATTGTGACTGCAGTCAACTTTGTTTGAGGTATAGCGTTATAAAGACGACGAATGCCTTTAAGACGGCACTAATCCTTCTCGTTAATTCCGATCGATTTGTGATAGCAGATGCGTTGCAGACGCTTTGACAATATGTTTTGAATTGATGTCTTTTAAGCTCTCTATTTTTAGCTCATTGTGTAATAACAAAGAAAACTTCTGCGACGGCTCGTGAGCTCAGTGTGAAAGCCACGAAACGCCTTAACTATGATTAAACGGACCCATGCAGTCAGCCACGCTGCAGGCCGCAGTCACTTCTTAAAGAACTCACACTGCGGAGCGACATTAGTGAAATAATTACATTTTTACTGCACATACCATTACGTGTGAGTGACGGTTATTTCTGTCACAAAATGCTCGCCATGATTGAGGGCTGCGAGTAAGTTGACCGTGTGGGAAAAAAATAGCAAAATATGTGACATTTTCAGTACATTTCTTTTAGCTTTTTGTCGATCAGCTGACAGCCACTGTAATCAGTTGAAAACATGGGATTTTAGATGAAAAGTCATGGTATTTCTTTGTTTTTATTTTTTATTTTATTTTATTTTTTTTTATATATTTTTTTTTTTATTGTGTAATATGACATTACAGTGACAATACAGGACAGACAGAAAACAGGTGTGAACAACAAACAGCAACAGATTTTGTGTGTGTGTGTGTGTGTGTGTGTGTGCGTGTGCGTGTGCGTGTGTGTGTGTGATTTGAGAGTAAGAAAGACAGTAATATGTAATATAATAGTAGTAATAAATATTATAATCGTCAGACATGGAGATGGAGATGAGTATACAGAAGGAAAAAATAAATACATAAAGAAAATAACATAAGTAATAGCTACAACAATAATGATAATAATAATAATAATAATAATAATAATAATAATAGAAATAACAATAATAATACTAATAATAATAATGAGAGTGGAAGAGAAGGGAGGAAAAGGGTGGGGGGTCTTTATGAGATGAGATGTGATGCGTCATGTCCCTACCCACCCACACATGACCAGCCTGCAGCCCCCAACACCCTGGACCCCCCCAACCCCAGCGTGCCCGGACTGTATGTGGTGATGTGCCACCTGAAAACAGTCCAGAGCGGGGATTTTGGGTGAGGTGGGGTGGAGGGACCACAGGCCATGGGCCAGCAAGCGTGACCCAGCAGGGACCAGAATAGTAATTAGTAAGTATAAATAAATAAATAAATATATATATATAAGTGTAGTAAGTAAGTATATAAGTTTATAAATATTAATAAATGTTAATCATGTTAATCATAATAGTTATAGTAATAACGATAGTTGTATCAATTACCCCCCCACCCCCAAATAAATAAATAAATAAATAAATAAATAAATAGATAAATAAACAAACAAATATATAAATATTGATCACAATGAATGGGAGTGAAGGTTACAGAGGCTGTAGTAATTGATGTAATAATAGCTTGTTGTAGGTGATGATTGTAGCCAGATAGTGTCATGATTATTGTCGGAGGAGTTTGTATTTTCTAAGGAGATGTAACAGTTTGTAAATATGTGTCAGGCAGAAGAAGAAAGATAAAAATAAATAAATATATGCATCGGTGGTAATTACTAAGGATGGGAATGAAGGTGTCAGAGATCTGGGGCGGATGATGTGACTGGTTTGTGGCAGGTTATGATTGTAAAAAAGTGATGAATGATAGCCAGGTAGGGTTATGATTATTGTCAGAGGAGTTTGTACTTTCTAAAGAGATGCAGTCCGCAAGCAGGTTTTTCCAGCGTGTGATGTGTACGGAGTTCCGAGACTTCCAGTTCACGAGGATAGTTTTCTCGGCGACAGTCAGCGCCACTAGAAGTAAACGGGTGCGTGTGTTGTCAAGTTTTAATGTGGATACGTCTCCTAATAAACAGAGGGAAGGGGAAAGTGGGATGCGGCAGCCCATAATCTGGGATAAAGTTTCTGTGATGTTTCTCCAGAAGCGGTGAACAGGTGTGCAGTGCATTTTAGTGAGCAGTGCGAACAGTTTCCAGAGGCTGAGAAGCCCATTTTTTGCATTTTGTGTCCAGTCAGATGAGTTCTATGGAGGATTTTGTATTGTATGAGTTGTAAATTGGCATTTGTTGTCATGAAGAAAATGTTCTGGCAGATTTGGGGCCAGAAGTCAGCATCAGGAGTAACGGAGAGATCAGTTTCCCATTTTTCTGAAGGTACGGAGGGCGATGTATCGGCCTGCGATAACAATTTGTATATTTTAGATAAGAGTTTTTTTTTTTGAGGAAGAGATGTTAATGGATGTAGAGGCTGAGGGGGGGGGGGTCTAAGTTTATATTCTTGTTTTTCATTGTTGATCGGATGGATGACGAAACCTGTAGATATTGTAGAAATCGATGGCTCCTGATGCCGAACTTCTGGACCAGGAGGGGAAATGGAACCAGGATGTTATTGTTGAAGATATGTTTGAGGTGAGTAATCCCCTTGTCTACCCAAGTGCTGAAATATAGTGACTGTTTATTGCTGATGAAGTCCGGGTTATGCCAGATCGGGGTGAAAAGTGAAGGTGCCAGAGTGGAGTTAGTGATGTTGTAGAGTTTCCACCAGGCTGTCAGAGCTGATGATATTGTGGGTTTTTTGATAGTTTGACTGAGGAATGGTAAATCTGAGATATGGATGTCTTTGCTAACTGTTTGTTCTATGTCTAACCAAATGCTATCTGACTGAGTGGGGTGGGTCCATTTGTAGATGTATTGAAGTTGATTTGCTAATGAATAATATTGAAAATTTGGAGCATTGAGTCCGCCTAATCTTTTAGATTTTTGAAGAGTGGCCAGTTTAATTCGCGGGGGTTTATTTTTCCAGTAAAATTTGTTGACGGATGAATCGAGCGAATGAAACCAGGCGAGAGGTGGATGAGCGGGGATCATTGAAAGGAGATAATTGATTTTGGGGAGGATTGTCATTTTGACTGTTGCTATTCTGCCTAGAATGGATAGTGGGAGGTTCATCCATCGTTGGAGATCATCTTGAATTGTTTTTTGTAGCGGAGTGAAATTCAAGTCGGTCAACTCTGACAGCCTGGGGGAAATGTGGATGCCTAAATAAGTGACGTGACTCGTGCAGAAGGGGATGGGTGTCGTAAGGGCTGCCACATCTGGACTGTTGGCGCTTAATGGCAGTATGGAGGATTTGTTCCAGTTTATTGAGTAGTCAGAGAGAAGAGAGAATGATTTGATGACCCTGATTACTTCTTGTAATGATGTTTGCGGATTCTCAATAAAAAGTAATGTGTCATCTGCATACAGGCTGATTTTACGGTGCGTGTTGGGGGTTTGGATTCCTGTGATGAGGGGGTTCTGACGGACGGCTGCTGCTAGGGGTTCAATGAAAACGGTGAACAGAGAGGGAGAGAGTGGGCAACCTTGCCTGGTCCCCCTGTGAAGAGTGAAGCTTTGTGAAGTTTGCCCGTTGGTAATAACTGTGGCTGTAGGTGAGGTGTAAAGTGTTGTAATCCAGTTAATAAATGATTCCCCAAAGCCAAAACTGTGGAGGGCGTGGATGAGGAATGACCAATTAACTCTGTCGAAGGCTTTTTCTGCATCTAAGGTGGCTACGATTGAATTACGGTTATGTGCGGTTGAATGGTGCATTATATTGAATAGTCTGCGTGTGTTACTGGCTGAGTTTCTTCCTTTGATAAATCCTGTTTGGTCCGGGTGAATAATGAATGGAATTATGTTTTCTAATCTGCGGGAGAGTGCTTTGGTGATAATTTTTATGTCGACGTTGAGGAGTGAGATGGGACGGTAACTTGAAGGCAGGGTGGGGTCTTTGTTTGGTTTGAGAAGGAGTGAGATGGATGCTGTATTCATGTTGGATGGAAGTCTGGAGTTTTGTTGTATTTCAGTTAACAATCTATGGAAATTCTACGAAAGTGGAGCTAGAACGGACCAGAAGTGTTTGTAGAACTCAGCAGGGAAGCCATCGGGACCGGGCGCTTTATTGTTAGGCATGCTATTGAGGGCAGGTTGGATTTCTTCAGTTGATAGGGGTGTGTGTCTAATGTGTTTTTTTGTTCAAGGGAGAGTTGGGGTAAATTGAGGCTGGTGAGAAACGGTCTGATGTCTTCTTCCTTAGGGTTGTTATCTGAGGAGTACAGGTTGGCATAAAATTCTCTGAATATTTGATTTATTTCATGGGGTGAGTTTGTCGACTTCCCCGCTGAGTTCATGATGGTGGAGATTGTGGATTTTTCCTTATTTCTTTTGATTTGGTTTGCGAGATATTTACCGGATTTGTTATCGTGGTGGAAGTTTTCCTGTCGGGGTCTGCTGATCACGAAGTTATTTTTTTTTATTCAGGATTTCATTTATTTCTAGTCGATATTGTTTTAATTTCTTCTTTTTGTCTTCCGTTGGGTCGGTTGCATTGATGGATTCTAGCTGTTTGATTTTTTCTTGAAGTTCAGATTCTTGTTTGTTTTCTTTCTTTTTCTTATAGGCTGAATATGAAATGATAATACCTCTGATGACGGCTTTACCTGTTTCCCATAGAAGTGTGGGCGATGGCTTTGGAGAATCATTTATTTCCAGGAAGGATGCCCACTCTCTTTTGATGAGGTTGTTAAATTCAGAATCTTTCAGGAGGGTTGTGTTAAAGCGCCATCTGGCGGCCGGTTTGTGTGGTCTCGGTGGGTTCCATCTGAATGATGCTGGGGCACGGTCACTGATGATGATAGGGTGGATTTGATGATCAGAGATATTTGGGATGATTGAATGATGAATATGAACTGATGAAAAAAAAGAGAATTCTCTTACAGTTGGGTGTTGTAGGCGCCAACTGTCACCAAGACCAAAATCACTCATGAACTGGATTATTGTTTGTGTGGATTGCCAGGTGTGTTGGATCTGTCTATGGATGGGTTTATTACCGTATTAAAGTCGCCCCCAATTATTATTGGGGAGTCAGAGAAGTTGGATATGGACGAAAAGAAGTTATGAAAGAAAGATGGGCCATAAAGATTACCAATTGTCAGCGGGCTATTGTTGATCGATATGTTAATGACGATAAAACGTCCCTCTGGATCTGCGATGGTAGCGTTATGGATAAATGATATTGATTTGTTGATTAGAATACAAACTCCTCTTTGTTTTTTATTGAAATGTGATGAAAATGAGCGAGTAAACTGAGATGATTGCAATTTGATGTCGTCTGTTTCTAAGAGGTGTGTTTCCTGCAGTAAACAAATATCTGCATGAAGTGAGGTGAGATGATTAAATACTTTACTTTTCTTAGCCTGAGTACCAATGGGAAAAAACTGCCAGTGACCTTTTATACAGGTACGGCCGTCAAACAGAGTCGCCGCTGTGCGAAAGCTAGAAAAAATGTGCTTAGACTCAGCTGTTTTCTCTCCCCTCGCTCTACGATAAGTTATCTGTACAAAGGACGTTGTTGCGTATTTCAGACAACGGAAGAGCCGTCATTTTAAAGCTACAAGGTTCTGCATTTTTAACTATATATTATATTAAATTCATAGGAAAGTGTGTCATCAAATATAGATTTTAAAAAGTCCTACGATAATATGTTTTACAAAATAGCAAAAAAAACAAAAAAAAAAAAAAAAAAAAGGCCACAGGATAGTATGTGAAAAATAGCATGAAAGGTCCAAGGGCGGTATGTTGTTTAAAAAAAGCAAAACAGTGGGACTATAAAATGTTTCACAAAAGAGCCTAAAAAAGTCATAGAATAGCATGTTGCATAGCTCAGTGGGAAAGTACGGTCTTTCAAATAATATTAACACTACGTCGTCCAAAACAGCACAACAGAGTGACAGGAGGGTACGTCTTAAAATACCATAAGGAATTCAGACTGCGTTATCAAGTCAAAGTTTAGCACTGTACGTTGTCCAAAATAGCGTAAAAACCTCACAGGATAGTGCCAGAGAGTAGCGTGTCACACAAAAGAGCATAAAAAAGTCGGCCTCCGGTACGCTTTATCCAGTTCTCTCTGCACGTCTGTGGGCATGAATCACGATTAAAATTAAAAGCCGCATCAATCCCTCCCGTGTTCTCCGCCTGCAGCCGTTATCTGTTTCTCTTTCGCTCCTCTAACTCGCCCTCTGCGTGGTTTCCAGACGGCTACCCACGGGACGAGATCGTGTACAAGTGGAGCCGCAACTCAGTGGAGACCTCGGACCAGAAATACTGGAGGCTTTACCAGTTTGATTTCATGGGGCTCCGAAACACCACGGACGTGCTCACGACGACAGCAGGTAAGACACACGGCAACAAAAGGTCAAGGAAAGGTCAGCAAGTCCAATACACGAGTCAAGAAACAGTTTCAATTCACGACATGAAACGTTATCGGTCCGTGCCGGGAAGCTCCTTTTTCGCCTCCACCTTATCTCTCGCAGAGGTCAAAGGTCACTTTGAGCAGCTGACTAGCAGCTGGAGGCGTCTCGCCGCTCAGAGGACTCTCTCCCTCTTTGCCCCCGAGCTTTGCGCAGGTTAACATTAGCAGCGCGCCCGTAAATGTAATCATATAACTACAAGCTCAAAGCTCATAAGCATTCCCCTCGGGCGGAAGGGCAAATAGGTTTCTCCACTGACATTAATCACCAAGATTAAAGATTAAAAAGGAAGTTTAATTATTCACTCCTTTTCCCCCCTCTCTCTTCCCAAGCTTTCCGTGCACTTGTTAGGCCTCGTGTTCTTTGATGAGCTTATTTTGTTCGGGCGGCCGAGAGAAATACCGTCGCTCCAACAGGTGCCTGCAATCAGACCCTCGACCGGCACGGGACGGACACGTTCCCAATCCATTTTTAACGAACAGCTCAACGAGCGCAGCGTTACGAACGAGCGAGAGGCAGAAAGACGCAGCGGTCGTTAACCCCTCTTAACCTCGTTTGTGAGTCGCACACGTCGCTGCGAGTTTGCGCCGTACGGTCCGTTTGCGTGCGCCGTGGGGTCTGCGTAATGTGACCCGATTCGGCTCTCCAAGAGCTCAACCTCCGTTGGCGAATATTCGGGGAACGGGAGCAGTCGGCGCGATCGGGAGAGAGACAGCAAGAGGCGGCATCAAGTTATCGAGGAGCTCGGTGGAAATTAGCGGTACGGCTTCATTTTGCAGCAGCGCAGTAGAGTTTGTCCCGGTACTCAAACACGACGGAGCTAAATCAAACGTGTCCTCCTTAGCCGGAGATGTTAAAAAATGCCTGTTTAACCCTCTGAAACCTGGATCGGCGTCAGTCTCACAGTGCCGACTCCTGACGCCGTTCCTTGAACCCAAACCGGTTTGATTTGGATCTAGAACTCGGAAAAAGGCGTTGAGCGACTTGGTGAGAACTGTCCCACAATTTGCAGTTTTGCAAGAAATCGGTACATGAAGTAGTAGTTGTAGTAGTTGGTCGTAGCTAGTTTGTAAAAATACGGGAAGAAGTGTCTCTGTTTTCAGGTCATTTTCTTGTTTTTATTTTTTATATTTGTTGTTTTTTTGGCCTAATATTTTGGTATCAAGTTTTGTACCAAAGGTACAAGTAAAGTACGAAAAAGCTACGGGATTACGGTCCTTACGTTTTCATTTACTATTGTCATAATAATATATTTAAAAGCATATTACGGAATAATTTTTCCGAAGCACTTTTCTTGAGGTCGATATGTATTTTTTACTGATTTTTAGGTGCAGTTCTTGACCTTTTTTTTAAGTCTCCTTTTGTCTTTGGCTAATTTTCAATTAATTTCTTTAGCTCTTTCGAATGTAATATTTTTTTGTTTTGCCGATTTTAAGGTAATGTTCTTTGCTGTCTTTAAATACATCATCTTTTGTACCTTTTTTAAAGCAGTCGTTTGCTATTTCTTTTGAAGTTGCTCATATCCTTCTTTTCATATTTTAGAAAGAAATCAAACCAATTTGTTCATATTTCAAAGGGTTAAGTGCATCACCCGATGGGACCGCTCGTGCAGCGTCCTGTTTTCTCTTTCCGATCACACGCAAAGAAAAGTAGACCGACGAGCATCCCGAGACACACGGACGGGCTTTTAAACGGTACGTTTTCCCGGGCTCCCGCCGCATTGTCAAAACGCAGCCGAACTAGTTTTCTGCCGAGACGCTCCAAAGCGACGGCAAACCTACACATCTACCTCACGCCGTTTAAGAAAATGAGCCGTTTTGTCATTTATTACCTCGTTTCTTTTTCCCGTTTCACTCGCCGGAGCTCCTTCTCCACACGCGCTGGGGAACGATTAGATCCCCGGCTAAAAATACCTTATCATTAATTTACATCACGACAAACTTCCAGGGTGCTGCGTCTCTCCTCCTCTCCCACCCTCTTTCTCTCTCTGTCCCAGCTCTCCAGCTTTCCTCCTTCGTCCCTCATAGACACACGAGGTACGGGGCCGTTTTAACGAGGACAGAGCGGACAGATCCCCGACCACGGCGCCGCAAACCCACCGTCGTTATCAATTCAGCAGCGTCCTCTTCAAAAGGCCCCGATGCGGAATCCCAAACACTCGAGCGCTTTGTTCTACCATCCCGCCGCACTTCCCCAAAAGCTCCCGCCGTGCCCTTTCTTGCGGCTACGTCGCCGAAACGCCGACGTTCTTCCTCTCTCTTTCTTCGCACGTCCGCCCTGGAAATTCTCGAAACGCCTTTCGTAAAGTCGCTAAATTGCCGACGGACTCGCGCCGCGTTCTCCGATCGCGTCACGGATCGCAAAATTCTTATTCCGTTTGATGTTTCTCTGCCGCCGGATGCGATCGATCCTTCGTCCACCCTGCGACAGCATAAAAATCACAGGTAGGGGGGTCTCCCCTACCTGTGATTTTTACGCGTCAGGCACGCGGGCGTTACAAAGAAAGAGACGTCGGTCGTCCGATCAAAGCGCCGCCGTCTCGCTTCGGACGTCTTCACGCGTTAAGCACGAGGCTCGCGGGAACGGATCAAGCCGGTTGCGCGTCCATTCTGTTTACTCCTGACTTAATTGTTGATAACCGTCCCGCAGTTGCGCAGAAAAATAATATAAAAATAATAATAATAATAATAATAATAATAATAATAATAATAAAGAAATGCACTCGTACGCGTCGTTTTCTCTGCGTCAGCGTGGAAAAAAAAAAGACGGCGGCCACAATGACAGCATTTCAGCCGAGTCGCGTCGAGGTCACTTTCACTCGCGGAGAGTAGCCCCGACCGTATGCCGCGACAGAGTGCGACGACAAGAGCAGAGCGGGCACCCGGGGCTAATGAGTATTCTGCGGGAGCGTGTAAACGGAGGGGTCGTTACTGTCCCAACAGAGTGCGAACAGAGCGCTTGTTTGCTACAAGGCGCGGTCGGAGCGCAGGAGTCAGCAGAGAGAGAGCGTACGCGCACAGCTGCGGTCGGTCCATCTGGGAACGCGCGGCCTCGATGCCGCCGTCGTCGACACGGGCTAAACGGCGTCATCCCGCCACCGAGCTGCCAAATGAGACGGCTCGCTTCTACGGCTGCGAAACGTTGTACGGAGAGGGAGGAAGTGGAGTACAATTCAAGCTGTAATGAATCGTTTTATTTCTTTCTTTATTTCTTTTACCTAAGCATCGTTATCTTCTCTAATCACAGCCCCCTTTAGATTGCAGCACAAGAACACTATCTCGAACATAAATGAGCGCATAGCGTAAAGCTAGACGCTTTGAATTTGGTGAATTGGCAGAAGACTCTAATTTAACGTTGCGATTAAGAATTCCTCGGTTGTAGAATTAAGCGGGTAATTTGCGGTCGTCTTTGTGACATAGAGCCGCCTAATTGTTTTTAGCGCGAGATGTGATTACGTGCGTCCTTCCCAAACGAGCTATAAAATTCCCTTTTCGGTCCTTCTCAGTAGCACTTTTGTACCGGCAACCGTGGGACTTACAGAATCAACTCCACGCGAATAAAAGGCGATTGAACGCGCCGCGCTCGTCGTCGCACGTTTCGATTTCCTCGTTTGGTTCGGCGGCAATTCTTCAAAACGATTCCGTTCTCGAGAGCTGTCTGCGCGTTTTTGCGAAAGGCCGGCCGCTGGACAAAAACACGGAAAAAAACAAAGGTCTGTCGACGTAATCGAAGCGCAGAATTTGCGATCGTCGGCTCAAGCGTCCGTTGTCGGTCTCGTCCCGGCGGTCGCAGTTGTCGTCGTCGGGTTTTAGCGCAGTTTATTCCACCAAAGCTGCAGCTTTGCGCTGCCCGCGTTGACGTCAGCGAAACGAACTTACTTCCCCTCCTCGAGACTCGGTCGCCTCACCCGACGCGTTTCCGAAAACGTCCGGGGCGAGAAACGGGCGACGCAGAATCGGCACTCGAGATTTACCATTTAATTTGAATTCGGTTGAACTTACGAAGCCCCACGATCGCGGTTATCACAAATTACAACTGGCCTCGGAGGGCGTTCCGAATTTGCCGCGCGCCTTAAAACGGGCGACCGTCGCACGCTCACGTTCGCGAGCGATCGACGCTCCTCTGCGACACGGTCACCGCGGCACGACGCTCCTTTCAGAGCGCCCGGCGATTAAAGGGATTGTTTCGATTCTACGCCGAGCCTGAGCGCGACGTGAGATTCGGCCGCGAGGCCGAGGACAGACGTTTTATTCAATCTGACGACCTTTGGCGGAGGCGGATTATCAGACGTCACATTTTAAGTGACGGAACTTTTTCAAGATTACAGGACAATGGCTTTCGTTCGCCAAGTGCAGTAGCTCAGCGTCTCCCTGCCGCTGTCGTTCGAAGCTCACAATGACAAGCGCTCGACCGCAGTCGCACCAGCGAAGAGGCCGCAGAATAAACTCTGTTCACTCGCTCTGCTCATTTTTCTTCCCCTCGCGCCGACCGCGGCTTTGCGTCGTAGCCGGAGTCGGAGAGAAGACTCTCGGGTTTCGTCTCCTCTTCTCCGTCTGCCCCTTG